>NW_010357186.1:0-41875 GCF_000414095.1 Morus notabilis
TTTTTTTTTTTAGCTTCAAACTAAATCCCCTTTTAGTAAAATTGTGGATCTTTGAATATGCATGTGGACTATAAGAACATGACCCAAAATGTTAAAATGAATAAGGGTTGTGAGATTTGATTTACTGTTTGGGAAAATAATTAATCATTAGTAGAGATAATATTAATCACATGCACTATAAGACTTAAAAAGGGCTTCGTTATTACGCTGTGATTTTAAGCGGTTTTGTTGTTGATTGATAAGGAATGACAGATTCAACGTTTTGGAACCTACAGAAAGACAAATAAGAAGAAAGAGATATCATTAGATTTGTCAAAATTTTCACAGTATAAAAAGCAAATTCCCCACAACTTTTATTCTAACACTTTTGATCTTATTTAGGAAAAATTCTTCCCTTAATACTGTTACAATCACAGAACTTCAATTACTTCCCTTACAATTTTCTTCTTTATTCTTCCTTTCCCACTATTAGAAACCCTAGAAAAGAGAAAATTCAAAAAAGCAATTTCCGTCGTAAACCATGATCATACCGACTTCGAAAATGACATTAGTATCTAATTATTAATCAAATGACGGTAAAACAACCTACATGCATGTAATTACTATTATAAACTAAATAAATAAATAAAAAGAAACACAAATTTCTAATCTCTCTATAAAGAAAATCATTTTACAATAATAACAACACGAAGAATTTAAATGTAGGATATGAAAAAATAGATAGCAATAGAGTTATGTTTTAAACAGTTAAAACCGGTATGAGATTATATTAATTTTGCATGCTTTTTTAATTTGATATGATTTTCACTAGATTTAACATTTAAAAACACGTAATAGTAGGAGGCCTTACCGTAGGAAAGACCCTAACAACAAACACATAAAAGAAAAAAAAGCCTAACAAGTAAGGTGTTTTTTAGACTTACTATGTCAGCATATATAGCCCTCCTTTCCTTCAAGGACATGGCCACAAGGAAACTCGAATCTTCCTTTTGATTTATTATGATGACAATAATGCCCTGACCTTTCATCAAGAACTAAGGTTTCCTCTAGTTGTGATCTGACTATATCTGTCTTTGATGCCTAACCATGACAACCGAGTGAGATAAATACACATAAAAAGTTGCGAGTAATATACATTAGCAAGTAGGCAACATGGCAAATCAGAATACTTTATACATAAAAAAGGGCAATTGCTACAATTGCATCCTGACACAAACAATCAGAGCTTATGGTCATTCTCTCAATTGGAATAAGAATAAAAGCTTTGAAGAAGCTTCTAAGTTCTATAAACCAGGCATTTTTCCAACCCCCCCACCTCCTGAGTGACAAAGCCTACAAAGAAAGAATATAAGGAGTTTGATATATATAATACCAAGAAAATTTCATATTTGCAGTAGATATTTTCCTCTAAAGAAAGGAAAAAAAAAAAAAAAAAAAAGAGTTTGTTACTCACCATGATTTCTTTAAGAGATGTTTATCATGTTGTTACAGCCACTGTCCCTTTATATGTTGCCATGATTTTAGCTTATGTTTCTGTTAGATGGTGGAAAATCTTCACCCCAGATCAATGTTCCGGCATAAACAAGTTTGTTGCGAAATTCTCAATCCCTCTATTGTCTTTCCAAATCCTGTCTGACAACAATCCTTACAAGATGAACCTGAGGCTCATACTCTCAGACTTTCTTCAGAAGCTGCTTGCCTTTGTAGCATTGACAGTGATGACTAGATTCACCTCCAAAGGAGGCTTGGATTTCGTCATAACCGGTCTCTCCGTCTCGATTCTTCCCAACACATTGATCCTGGGAATTCCTCTGTTGAAGGCCATGTATGGTGAACAAGCTGCTGTGCTCCTTTCTCAGATAGTTGTCTTACAAAGCTTAATCTGGTACAATTTGTTACTGTTTCTTTATGAGTTCAACGCCGCCAAGTCTGCCGCCTCTGTCTCGCCCTCATCGGAAGCCACAGGTAGGGGTTCTGAATTCACAAATTTTAATCATATTCATAACTCGTGGCTTTACGTTGAACATCATGAAGAAAAAAAAAAAAAAAAAAAAAAAAACCCTCTTAATGGATTATTGTTTTAACTACCTAAACATAAGCAATTGAATAAGTTCAGTTTCTTACCATCAACTCTCTCTCTTCCTTTTTTTCTTCCCTTTGTTTTATCTGAAATTGTGTGTTTGCACTTTGCAGCATAATTTGTTTTTTTAATGTAGACTTACGGTACTTTCTACATGAAATTTTCTTTTCTTGAACTTGAGTTGTGGGATTTGAACTGTACACCTCATTAAGGTGGAGTCAGATATAGATTTACCGCTAGATGTCTGCAACCACACTCTCCACATGAAATTTGATAGATATAATATGACTTTATGTATCACACATCTTCTTTTTCCAGTTTTATATAAAATTTTGACACCAGTCAAGGTTGTTGGTTTTTCTGTTGAAAGAGGACATGGAGGCCCCTCAGGAGTCACAGCCCAAAGAGGAAGTAGAGGAAGCAAGAAACAGATCATCAAGTCCAAGGAAAATCAAAACAATGCTCATTCTCTTAACTGTTGGAAGGAAGCTTATAGGAAATCCCAACACCCATGCAACTATCATTGGCCTTGTTTGGGCATGCATAAAATTTAGGTTAGCCAACAAAAAGCAAGTTAAAATTTTTAGGATTATGTTTTTGATTAATAATGATGTTTTTATTAAGAACAATGGATCTGAACTCTTGAACTCTGAATCTGTTGTAGATGGAAAGTGGAGTTGCCAGCAATTGTTGACCAATCAATTACAGTACTCTCAAGTGGAGGACTTGGCATGGCAATGTTCAGCTTAGGTATGAACAAACATTTCAACAACTAATTACCTGCCTTGAGGACTAAGAATTTGAATAGCAACAACAGCATTTGGGGCGTGAAATTTGCTAATTGTGTGGCTTAATATGCAGGTCTTTTCATGGCTTCACGGAGTAGCATAATAGCATGTGGGACCCGGATGGGGGTTTTGGCCATGGGACTGAAGTTCATTGGGGGACCTTTCCTAATGGCAGCTGCCTCGCTTGCCATTGGACTAAGGGGGACTCAACTCAGAGTGGCAATTGTTCAGGTAAATTAAAAAAAAAAAAAAATGGGGTGGAGAGATTTGAACTCTAACCTTATAGCAGAGTCAGGTATCGATTTAGGATTAGACGACATGTGACCACATATATATTATGTTTTGAGTTAGCATCATTATTATGTGACTTTCATGTGTAAATAGGAATATTAACAATTCAAAAAAAAAAAAAATCAACACGTTGAGTTTACTTGTTTTGATTATACAATAACCCAAACTACTTGCCTGATAAGTGGCAATGGTTCACTACTTCAATAGTTGAGTGGAGTTAAAAAAAAAATCTTATTAGGCAAGGGCTCGTGAGCCTACAAAAGATCCGGAATTAGTGGGATATGCCAGTTTTTTGTTCCTCTTAATTTTTTTTTGTTTTTTTTGAATTTCGGTGTGAAAGGGGATTTAAACACTAGGTCTCATATCGAGTCGAAAAAAAAAAAAAAACAGAGAAACTGATTAGCTAAAGGATTATCGCTCTAGAAAAGGCGCGAAATTAGCATGATATGTCCTTTTTTTTTCCCACCCTCTAATATTTTCCTGAATTTGAGGGTAGGGGATTCGAATTTAAACCTCACCACCAAGCCTGCAACCACTAACCTTTTAATTTGAGAAAAAGAATAACAATGTTTATATATAAGCTAAATACAGCATTTTGTTCACTGCAGGCAGCTCTTCCTCAGGGAATTGTTCCTTTTGTCTTTGCTAAAGAGTACAACATATATCCAGACATTTTGAGCACTGGGTAGGAATTCCCTTTTATCCTTCTTTTTCTTCATGTAATAATCTTCTTTCCATGGTTTAACATGATTCTGAAATCTAGTTTTTTTTTTTTTTTTTTTTTTTTTTTTTTTTTTTTTTTTTTTGGGTTGCAGGGTTATTTTTGGCATGCTAATTGCCTTGCCCATAGCATTGGTCTACTTCTTCATGTTAGCACTGTAAAATGTTTACCCCAGTTGAGCAACATAACACTAGGACCAGAAGAGAATTTTCTGCAACATAATTGGAGGACCAGAAACATGGTCAGATTGTTGTAGTAGATGGACTTGGGAGTCTCATTCAATTTATTCATTTCTTTTGAGATGATGTAATATGACTTATATGCTGATCAGAAGACAAAAAAAAAAAAAAAAAATTGTACTAGAATCAGCTAATTAGATAGCCAATACATTAAGGGTGTTCGCGATCGGTTTGAGCGGTCTTTTTTAGAAACTACTAATCAAATCAAAAATAATTTTTTTCGGCAATATGATATTTTTGACAAAAATCAAATTGAACTAAATCACTTATAAGCATTTTAGACAATTTAATTTGGGTGGTTTAAGCTTAAGACTAAAAAAATTTTTAATAATTCATAAAAATTATAAAATCGTTATTCAATAAAAATAAAAATAAGATTCAAGTTTATAATATAACTTAAAAATAACAAATGTATAACCATTTAAACTTTTAATACAAACCAATAAAAATATGATATGGTGTATTTTATTAATGTAAAACCTTTATTATGGCCAATAAAAATTAAAATAAATATAAAAAATATTTTAAAAATTAAAAAATTATATATGTATATTTTTGGTTGGATTATTGGGCAGTTTAAAGAGTCCAAATCGTAAACCAAACCGCCTAAAAAAATTAAATTAAAAATTGACTAAACCTCTAAATAATCTAAACATAATTAACGATTTGGTACGATTTAATTTGAATCGAGCGGTTTCGCGATTTTTTGAACACCCCTGCAATACATAAATAGTGGGATGACTGGTTAAAACTTACAAGTAAACTCAGATTTTCTTAGCCACAAACATTATATGAGAAACGTGGAACAAGATTGGTAAGTTTGTTCACAAGTTCCATGTATTGGACGGCAAATGTTCGATGAGATGACTTTAGAGCACTCCTATTCATCTCTATTAGATGGAATTCAACTACTCATAAAAAAATTGATCCTATTAGATGAGTAAGTGGGATCAGTGATAGAGATTTATCTAATGAATCCCTTTTTCTTTATAATAACTCATCAATTGTGTAATTAGTGTTCTTCCAGTTAAATACTGGGTACAATTAAGATCTTATTCATTTCACCGATTCGAGTTTAAAATTTAAATTTTATTATAGTAAAAAAATTTTAAAAATAATCACATTTAATTATTTTACTATAATAAAAAGATCTCACATAAAATTACATTTTAATTTAAATTAACAAATTAAATAGATCCTAAATATTAGCGCATCTCAACTCTCAAGCAATGCCTTTTCCTCAATGCTGGATTTTTGCTACGAATTTACCACGTAAAAGGATGTAATTTCTGCTGGGTTACTTGCTCTCAAATAAATGACAAAAATAAATTCATCCTTTCTGGCAACCGTCAGCAAAGAGCTTAGCTCCTCTCAAAATGTGAGCCATTTTGCCATCTGGAATTTCTGACTTCTGCCTATAGGACACCTGCAATCATTGAGCATTTTTTTAATTAAATAAATCATCGAGAATTTTTTAATAAAAAAAAAAAGAAATAAAGAAAAGACGTTTCGTTATGCAAGAAGTTTTGTATTCGCCTACTAAAATTATTAGGTAAGATAGAAAATGTTAATATCCTAAAAAGAAATTTTTTTTTTGATCTAATACGAAAATTTAATCAATATGTTTTATACCATAATTTATCACAAGTCTAACGTAACGTTTAACTTAAACTACTTAAAAATTTGAAGCTCAAATTAAGTTGGGTATGTTAAGCTCAATATTTTAAGCTTGGTATTTTGAGATCAGTACCCTGAGCTTGATACTTTGAGCTGGGTATGTCGAGCTAAGTAATTTAAGCCTAATATGTTAAGCACTTAAGCTGGATAAGTGACATGTGCGACCCTATATAAGTTAGTGAGAAGAAATGTCTCAGGCCAAATGCCATAAACTAAATGCCCTAAGTCAAATGTTGTAGGCTAAATGCCTCATGCCAAATGTCCTAAGTTAAATGCTTCAGGCTCAACACCCTAAGCACGATACCTTGAGCTCGGTACTTCTGGGTTTAATACTTTGAGGTTGGTATGTTAATCTTGGTACCTTAAAGTCGGTACGTTGAGATTAATGCCTCGAGGTCAATCTCCGGAGAGTTAGCTCCCTAAGACAAGTTCGTTGAAGTAGGGCAAGTTAAAATAAGCCTAACCCCCTTACTCAATTTATTATGTGGAAAAAAAAGAAAACTACATCAGCAATCCTAGTTAAATAAGAGAATCACCACGTCAGCGATTCCATGATATGCATATTATCATCAAGGGAAGCAGGATGTTATGTCCACGGAAGAGTGATAAGCCACGTGCTAAGAGAAGAGCAAGAGACGCGGAAATAGTGGACGTGAGTAGGACGGTTACACCCACGACTGACGGTTACATCCACGAGGGGTGGTTACACGGGGAGAAAGGCTTTATAAATACGAGAAGCGGAAACGGAGAAGGGGGTTTAGACCCTCGCTTTGAGAGAAACTTCTTTTATTTTTTCCTTCCTTACCTTGAATGTAAGAGAGCATGTAAGAGAAAGCTTGAATGTAAGAGAGCATGTGAGAGAGAGTTCGAGTGTATAACCTCAAAAATGCAATGAAAAACTCAATAACCACAGTGGACGTAGACTATTTTGAGCCGAACCAGATGAAATTCTTATGTCTTCTCTTTTCTTTCATTTTCATTTTGATTTGTTGATGGTATTTTGATCTTATTAAATTAGATATCACTCTAGAGATTGGGTTTCTTCGATGTTGATATTTTTTTTGCCGTCAACAATGTGTAAGCGTCGAGTTTATTATGATCTTCTAATATTACCCTCTTCTAATCTTATGCCTCGTTCATTTCACCGATTCGAGTTTTCAGTTTTAAGTTTCTACAGTAAAAAGTTCTCAAAAAATGTCACATCAACTTTTTCTGCTACAGTGAAAAGCTCTCAGAAAATATCACATCTCAGCTCGAATTAGAAACTCAAATCTACGAAGTGAACGAGGGCTTAGTACCGTAAAGAATTCAAATGTTATGTTTTTTTTTTTTATTATAAGTTAAATAAAAAAATGGACAGGGTAGTAATCGCTCTAGCCACTAGCCAGGCGGTGAAAGTAGCCAAAGCCACCGTTAAGTGATTATGCATTAAACATGAAAAAATAAAAAAGGAAAAAAGAGAGAAAGACACGAAATAATTATAAATCCCTTAAATTGCTCCCCAAGCCACAGAAATCAACGGTTAGCAATAAAAATATCGTCCTTTATTCTACATCCAACGGTTCATAAATTTTCCCCAAAAAAAAGAGGAAAAAGACTCACCAGAGAGAAAAAAGAAAAAATAAGGCTGAAATTAGGGTTTTCGGTCCGCATATATATTGGCCAAAGGCATTTCCCCCGTTTTTGCTTTGCCCGTGCAATAGAGAGAGCCCTTCCTTGTTCTTTCATTCCCATTTTTCACTTTCATTTCGATCTTCCGTTTTTGCTGCATAACCATGGGCAAGGGTCCCGGGCTCTACACCGACATCGGCAAAAAAGCCAGAGGTTCTCTCTTTCTCTCTCTCTAGAATCCCATTTTTTCTGTATTAGGGTTCTTAGCTGCTTAATCGGCAGATTACGATTTGGAGTTAATTGAAAATTTTGCTCTTCTTTGGGTGATAGATCTTCTCTACAAGGATTACCAGAGCGACCACAAGTTCACCATCACTACCTACTCTCCCACTGGAGTGGTGAGTTCATTTCATTTCGTTTCTCTTACTGTAATAAGATCTACGCTTGTGTATTGACTTCTCGGAGCTCGGTTTTCGCTTGTTGTAAGGTTTTTCTGCTTGTATTCGTAATCTACTCTCTCCAATATCGTAATTGGTCATGTAAACAAATTTTCGTGCATACGAGAATCACTTTTCGTAGTAATTGACGAAATGTCTCAGTTTTAGATAATCGGAGTTTTTTTTTTTTTTTTTTAACCTAATTTGAGTTTTCTTGCTGTGGTTGTTGCTAATGTCATACATGCCACATAGTGAAAAGTTTCTCGCGTAATGATGAATTTGCTTTGTGGATGTGAGGATGCGTTATGTTGATTTTGTATTATAGTTTGATTATTGTGATGCTGTTCAATGTTTATGCCCTAAAATTTGACCTTGTATCACTAGTACCAATAATTGTCTTCATTGCTGTAGGCTATTACATCCACAGGGACAAAGAAGGGTGACCTGTTTTTGGCTGATGTCAACACTCAGCTTAAGAACAAGAACATCACAACTGATATCAAAGTCGACACAAACTCCAATGTAAGCACCCAAAATTTTCACTTTCCTTGTATATATTCTTCTCTCCATTTCATGTTTGCCAATAGATTTTTGCTTTTTTTTTTTTTTAAAGAAAAGGCTTTTTACTCAGGTTGTAGATAAAATCAGTAAATTCTTGGTCAACTTATGTAGGTCCTATAAAGTATGCCAATAATCAGTTTTCTTTGTAATTTAAGTACATACAATCGACTGTTAAAACTTTGTTCAACTTTCACCTTGCCTTTTGTAATGTTAGTTAGCATTATATGATTGTGAAATCATACTATCACCTTTCTAAAAGTGTAACTGGTGGAAATGAAACAAGAAAATTTTCCTATTTTGTTCATCATTATTCTTCTCATGTTTTCTGCTCTTTTGATCTCTTTACGGAATATCTGTGCTTTTGTCAGCTCTTTACAACTGTTACTGTGGATGAACCTGCTCCGGGGCTGAAAACCATCTTAAGCTTCAGACTTCCCGATCAAAGGTCTGGCAAGGTAAGCAACGTGATATGTGAACTTGGTGTAATGATTTTTTCTCTTTTTGTATCATGAGTGATTATTTTTAATTTTGTTCATTCAGATGGAAGGGTTATGTTGTTTGAAAGACCATTTATATTTATGTTAATTAGTGAAACTACCATTTAATTAGTGGGTTTCAACAGGTGGAGCTCCAGTATCTGCATGACTATGCTGGGATAACCACCAGTGTTGGGTTGACAGCAAACCCTGTTGTTAACTTCTCCGGTGTTTTTGGAACAAATGTTGTTGCACTTGGCACCGATGTCTCTTTCGACTCAAAAACTGGGCAATTCACCAAATTGAATGCTGGATTGAGCTTCTCCAATGCAGACCTAATTGCTTCACTCACCCTGTGAGTCACTGATAATGTTATTTTTCCTTGTAACTTTTACGTTCTTGATAGCATCAGAGTTATGGAGCCCTTGCTTGTAGTTCAGCCGACCCCCAAGTACAGCCGTAGGCTTGTAGCTGGTTAAATATAGTAAATTATGAGATGGCCTCGTTGAGCTGTTATGTATTATCGAATAGCCTACCTTAATTCTCTCCTTTGGATTAGTTATTGAATTACTTCCATGGTTTGCAATTTTAATTCTATATATTTTGGTGTGTTGTGCATATATTGCTGGGTTTAGTTCTGTTTCTGGCTTCTCAAATTTCAATTATATCCTTCATGGTGCTTAGTTTAATGATAGGTTTTTTGATGATACAGAAATGACAAAGGTGACACCCTGAGTGCGTCCTATTATCATACTGTCAATCTCCTCACAAACACAGCTGTTGGTGCTGAGGTTACCCACAGCTTCTCAACCAACGAAAACACAATCACTGTTGGAACCCAGCATGCATTAGATCCATTGACCACCGTGAAGGCACGAGTGAACAACTTTGGCAAGGCTAATGCTCTTATTCAGCATGAGTGGCGACCAAAGTCATTCTTCACCCTCTCCGGGGAGGTAGACACCAAGGCCATTGAAAAGAGTGCCAAGGTTGGATTGGCTTTGGCTCTCAAGCCATGAGTGAGAAATCTGTCAGTGTCACTATGGCAGGGAGCATTAAGCTAGGAACGAGGAGCATAGTATAGTTGTTCTGTTCAGAGTTCAGACTGACTTATCTTCCATATCAATTGTTGGTTCTGTTTTTTCCTGGAACAAGTGCTTAATGTCGTGACATTTTATTTGTCTTGGCGGTTTTTTTTTTTTTTTTGGTTGTAAAAATAAATGTACTTGGTTTCATAGACCTTTTTGAGTTTTTACACTCCTATCAGCCCACTGTTAAAGAGGGTGGTGAAACCTGTTATGGAGGGTTCTGAGTTGAACTTCTGTTCCAATTTTGATGATTCTCTTCGGTAATTTTCCATATGCCCTTTAATTTTCTTTTTTTTTATTTTTTTATTTTTATTTTTTGAAATAATGAATGCTCCTGCAGGTTATTATTTGATCAATGTTGGGAATTCACGATGATTCCCGGAAATGCTCGCTGATTCTGTCATGAATGAAGCAAAGATTAGAATAAGAAATTACTGGCTTGGGTCTATCTTCATTTCCTTATCTAATATGCAAGCCTCATCTTTTTGGGGATCAATCCCACCAAGAAAAAAGAGTATTCTTATAGGACTCTGATACACTGAGACACATTGGGTATGGTATTGGCACATATTTCACGAACTGACCTTTTGTAACGCAGTGATAGGATTTCATCTACAAGCGAAAGTTTCATAATTTTATAGGCAAACTAAACCAACTTTATAAGCAATCACAAATGGCTTTATTCAGGAGCTTGCTCAGCGCCCAAGGTCAACCTGGTGCCACTTTACAAATGCTGATGAGTGGCTGAGGAAGCTTGAAGCACCCCATCTCAAATCTGCGTGGCAATGTCATGCACAGCGCCTGGTCCGTGGAGGATAAACACCGCCGAGGACTTGGAGGAACCGCCAATTTCCTTCATGGTATCGAAGTACTGTGTGAGGAGAACCATGTCAAACGCATCTTTGGCAGTGGTTCCTGGCATGTTGACTGAGAAGCCGAGCAGGCTCTCTTTCAGACCAACAATTGCCTGGCACTGCTGAGCAATGCCCACACCAGAGAGATACTTGGATCTTGCCTCGTCCTCTGCTCACTTAATCTGTATATCTTTTCGGCTTCTGCTCTCATTAGTTTCCACCCTCAACCTTGCAGCTGCCAAAAAAAAAAAAGAAATCTGAGTCTCGACTAGTTTTAACAAGTTCCTTATCAGATCATAATAAGAATGTAGTTGGAAGAAATTTCTATCATTTCTATAAGACCAAAGAACTTCTCTCACCAGCATTGATTTCATTTATGGATAGCTTTACATGCACATCTGGTTCAATATCAAAGGTGTGTTTTTGAACAATTTCATAACCATATGCAGACATAGCCTGTTACTCCAAAAAAAAAAAAAAAACATCATTAAAAATCCCGACACTTGTGGCTTGTAGAAATAGTTCGACTCTTTCATTTGACTACTAATTCCTTTTCAAGCTCCTCTTCCACAGCTTGCAATTTCATTCTTTCACTCAAAGACATCATCCAAATCTAGCTTTGGGACACATGCTCTGATCATTGAACAATTTCATTCTAAGTTTGTAGAAAGCATCATTCGCCTTGTCGATGAGGACACGGTATTGTACCGATGCAACGACGTTGACAAACGTTATCCTACACCAGAATTATCAGGAGCAGATATCATGCGTAATATTCAGTTCAGAATTGTTACTAAATTTGGCTTTCTTGTAAATTGATTGTCCCATTCTTGG
Organism: Morus notabilis; assembly: GCF_000414095.1. NCBI lineage: Eukaryota > Viridiplantae > Streptophyta > Magnoliopsida > Rosales > Moraceae > Morus > Morus notabilis. Next base: position 11,658 of record NW_010357186.1, read on the forward strand.
GACTTTTTTTTTTTTTTTTTTTTTTTTTTTTTTAAGTTTTTACATGGTTGATAGACAAGCCTTTGTTTTGGTTTCGCAAGGGACGTCTAACTGCTGCAACCGGAGCGAGAGACGGCCAGCAAGTTGGCATCCCAAAATCCATGGTAGGCAATGACATCCTGGCTCAAGCACATCATTGAACTTCCCAAATCTCTCTTTGATTGCAACTGAAAGATTGCTCGACTTGTACACAGCAGAAGAATAGATTGCCCATTTTTACCTGATCTCCACCCTAAATAAATCCAAAAGTACATATCAGATTAGTTAGTGACTGAAGAAAAATTGAACCAAAATCAAATATTTTCTATATATTCTCCATGCTACTAAAAGAGGTCACAAAAGTCCCCTAAAAAAGTGGTCGTAAAAGTTTTTTTTTTTTTTTTTTTTTTTTTTTTTTTTTTTTTTTTTTTTTTTTTTTTATAGCGCATATACTAATCAATAAAATCAGTAGTAAAGTCTGGATAGCGCATATACTAATCAATAAAATCAGTAAAACAACATATGCTTAGTTGTCCAAGATTTAGAACTTTGGACAAACAGAATTACATCCGTTCCAGAATAAGAGAGAGAGAGAGACCAACAAAGTTTCAAGATATCAGAGAGATGAAGGCCTCGTTCACTTCGCTGATTCAAGTTTAGAATTCGAGTTGAGATGTGATTTTATGTGAGAGCTTTTTACTGTAGCAAAAAAGTTAGATGTGATTGTTTGTGAGAGCTTTTTACTGTAGAAAAACTCGAATTAACGAAGTGAACGGGACCGAAGTTACCAACAAGACTGTGTAGAGTAATGAGTTTGACAAGAGGTATTTAAAACATGGATGACAGAGAAACCTTAAAATAAATAAATAAATAAATATAATAAAAACTAAAAAAATAAAACCAAAAAAAAAAAAAAAACCAAAAAACCAAAAAAAAAAGAAAAAGAAAAATTCAGTTAAGCTTAATACTATCTTGGAGTTTTAGAGTCCTGTGAGGCCTTCTATAGATTGTGCACATTTCTAACTATTGAATATAGTTAAAATCACATTAAAATATATATATAAAGAGTATACAGAATATATAAATTTTGATATAGATTAACAGTTCAAAAATAAAAATCTACCAGTTATTCATTCCTCTAATCCTATAATGACAATCTCCTAATTTTTATATGTAATAACTAGACTGGTAATAATTATAAAGGTATTGTTGGCTACCTTACGCTTAAGCTTTTGGGAGAACTAGTAAACCAATACATCAGTATCAATCAACCTCTCGGAGCAGATTCTAAGAAAATTCAAGCCATCATCGCCCTACCCCCACAATATTCGTATCCTTGATATAAATGTAGAAGTCGAATGTGTTGATATAACATTCTTTAATCCCTTTAAAAATAAAATTAAAAAAAAAAAAAGACTCCTCGCGACAGTTAATCAATAGCGATTGACATGAGGTAGAGATTAATTCGAAAGAACGAAACGAAGGAGACCTAAAATACTCCCTAGTTTTATTAGGTAATGGTACGATTTCCACAAGGTGAAACTTCGCATCAAATACAATATTCTTAATTTCATTTGTCACCACTTCGTAGCAAAATAGTCACTTAGCAAACCAAAAGTAGACAATAGAAGTAGACAAATGATTAGTACGTTCAATTGTTTGCTTATTTTCTATGGCAAAAATCATGAAAATCCTAGTTTTTCAGAATCCTACCATTTTTTGGCTTTTCGATTTCCCATATCTGGTTCGATTTTTATTTACTGTCTTATTTTATCTTATTTTTATTCAGGTACACCATTGCGGCAAGAAAGAGTTCAGCCAAAATATATGAATATCCGGGAAAATGTTATTTAGCTTTATGACTTTTTCTTTGGACTTTTTAAAACTTCTAGAAAAAACAATTTCTTACCATGGACTTGAAACATATATACGCAGATAATTATTCCACGGAAGAAATGCCAAACTCAATGATCTTATCCATAAATTTGAATTAAAAATCATTTTGAGTACCAAATGGCATCCAACTGAAAAACAGCATTCACCTAGTGAGTTTTGCGACGCACGTAGCAGAAAAACTTTCCACTTTCTAGGAAACAGGAGCAACCAAGTTCAATCCACTTGCAGAAAAAGACCCCACGCTAATTTAGTCCGTCAAAAGCTTTTCCACGCTAATTTTTAGCAGGCATTGCCTTGAAGAAGACCCTCTCGAATCTGCGAAGCAATGTCCTTCACTGCACCAGGCCCGTGCGGGATGAAGACAGAAGATGACTTTGAGGATGCTCCAATGTCTTTCATGGTATCAAAGTACTGAGTCACCAGCACCATGTCCATGACATCCTTGGCTGATGTTCCAGGAACAGTCTCAGAGAAGTTAAGCACGCTGTTCCTCAGTCCATCAACAATGGCCTGACGCTGACGAGCTATGCCGAGCCCCGCCAGGTATTTGGATTCCGCTTCTGCCTCGGCTTTCTTGATCTGCAATACTTTCTCTGCTTCAGCCTTCTCATTTGCTGCCAACCTCTGCCTAGCAGCTGTCATAACAAATGGCAAACCGCAATAAACAAACTAAAAATCCAAAACCAAGACAAAAATATTTTCAGGACCCAAGAGCACTTTGGAAATTAGAAAGCAAAACAGAGCAATCATGTACCGTCTAGTTGTTACTTCACCAATCAAAATAAATCTCCATTCCTAAAAGGTCAAGGCATCTAATCTGTTCACCTGCATTAATGTCGTTCATAGATCTCTTCACATGAGCATCAGGCGCTATATCCACAATGAGGGTCTGGACTATTTCAAAACCATAAGTAGACAGGGCCTGTAATACAAAATTGGTTAGATTACGAGGTCTCAAAATAAACTGATAGCAATTTATCTCTACTGTAAATGTGTTACCTTCTCAAGCTCCTCTTCCACAGATTTTGCTAAATGACTTTTCTGTGCGAATACAGCATCCAATTCCAATTTGGGGACACTAGCTCTGATAACTGAAAAACAATAAAAGTTGATCATGTCAAGCAATTGATCTTACCATAAATCTAGTAAGCAAAGTCTTTTCTCTGTTTTTACAAATGTTGTCTTCGATCTACAATTTCATAGCGCCAAAAAACACGCTAACACATACCATCAAAAACATAGGCTTGGATCTGTGAGTTGGCATTTGAGAGCTTATAGTAAGCATCTGATGCTTTTTCTGGCAAGGAGCGGTATTGGATAGAAGCAACCACGTTAACAAAGACGTTATCCTACAAACTCAACACTAAATCAGACCTGATAATCTCCTAACATCAAATTACATGTTGTAAACTACTAACATCAAGGAAAAGGAATTTCAGTGCTACATGAAATGAATCCCTATGGCACATATCTACCGGGCAACTTAAACAATGTTAAGTCACATTTCATATCCTAGCTAATCTTTAAACATAAAGGGAAAAATTCAGAGTTCCATAAAAATGAAACTGAAAGAGGCAGAAAAACCTTGGTCTTGGTCTCGCAGCGGACGTCGAGTTGTTTCACACGCAAGGAGAGAACTCCGTTTGCCTTGTATCCAAGGCACCAAGGCACGCAGTGGCAGCCAGGCTCAAGCACATCTTCGAACTTCCCGAAACGCTCCTCCATTGCCACTGTCGACTGCTTCACTTGAATGCAACCAAGTGATTGTCCCATTTTCCAACTCTTTGTAGCCAATCAGATGGTATTGATGAATTACTATTTCCACAGTTTCTAAAACAAAACATCTCTTGTCAAATATAAACAAAACCCAATGATCACAGAGAAAAATTAAAACAAAAACCTCTAATAGAAGATGGAACTTTGCGGTCACAACAATTGATTCTCATGTTAATGCTGTCACACAGGAAACATTTTTTTGCTATTCTCATGGAAAACTAAAATCCGTTGTTTTCGTAAATAAATATATAAAGGGGTTTATTTCCTCGCACTTAAAACATAATAAATGGTAAAAACCATAACGCAACTCTTAATAGTGAGAGAAGGACAAAATCGAAATAGAGAAGCACTGAAGAGAAAAATAAAACCACAAGGAAGTAAAAGAGAAAATAATAACAACTCAGAGGAAAACCACGAATATCAATATTTATTTACCAACCATTGTCATCAAATCAAATAACAAAAGAGAGAACTAAAACTACAACTGAAAAAAAAAAAATGATAATGGGAACATAACCCTATTTCTAAAACAATATAAATTCTTAATTAAATGAAAATTAAATATTAAGAATCTGTTTGGTAATGGGTTTGAACAGAATCGTTGGGTTAATTTTTTATTTTTTATTTTTTATTTTATGAGATAACATACTGTAATGGAAAGGGTCTGAACAAGAACAGTATGGAAGTTTCTATTTTTTTATTTTTTTATTATTTTAATGAAACATCAGACTCAAAACAAACACAAAATAATAATAATAATTCTAATAAAATAAAAAAGGAAAAAAAGTGAGGAGTCAAAAACCATTTGAACATGCCATGACCAAGAAGAATATATCATTCAAGGGGTTGTTGCGCTTTCAAAGACGACAGACAAACCCAAATATCAAATTACACACTAAAAAAAAGAAAAGAGAAACAAAGTCTAAGAAGTTGTTATAGACAAAACTATGACTAGTATGACTGTGAAAGAAGAGAACGCCTTCTGTTTCCAGAATTTCTCAAACATCTTTACGATTTCTTGGCAAGCAAGCAAGAGAAGAGAACAGAGTCGTTGCAAGGTCATACCTCGCTGTGTAAACGAAGAAATATGCAGCCTAGACTCGAGAGAGACGACGTTCTAATCACTGAAATATCTGTTTATTTATAATTGGAACTAGTTTTTTTTTTTTTTAAGCTACTTTGATCTTTAGATTAACTTTTTTTAACGGTTTGATTTATAATTAGAAATAGTTCGCTTTAAATTTTTAACTTAGAATTATTTTATTATTTCAATTCAATTTAAGATTATGTTTAATTTTTTGTTATTTTAAATTAATTTATGTTTATCTTCTTTTTAAAAAAGAATTAAGATTTCATTCTCTATAAATACATTAGTAATCCTAATTCTTATTTCAATTCAGTTTTTTTTTTTTTTTTTTTTTTTTTTTTCTTTTCCTTTCTTTTCTTATGATTTTTTGTTCAGTTAGTTGAAATTGTACAAATGTCAGGAGCATGGGACGGGAGCAGGCTCGGCGGATAAGTACGGATGTTATTTTGCGTTTTATTTATTTATTTTGTTGAAGGAGCATGTTTCACTTTTTCAAGCGAAAAAAGGCCAAAAATGTACTACATTTTAATATTTCCATATTCGATTACCTTTTTTCATTTATTTAAGAGAATCCATTTTCAATTACTTTTGTTAATAGGTAAACTTAACAAAAAAAAAAAAAAAAAAAATTTGTGCTCTCAATTCATAATTTGTTTTATATGTAGTATTACTATGACCTAGGCCACTAGTGTTTGCTGGCTGATTTTGCTTGGCTAAAATCCAAGAAGAAAGAGCGGCATAATTTGAGAAACGAGTTTTAATAAATGATAAATGAATCTTTTCTCAATGGATTTTAATAAGTGAAATTTGGGTACAATTAGCACTAACCTTTTGCACCGTTGCCAAAAGCAGTAATGCATGAGAAATTAAAAAGAGGGGTTATTTTAGGCTAGTCCCCATATGCTTGCAGTGATGAGACTCGATCCAAACATTGTAGGATTTAATTGAACACATGGGCCCTCTGGTCTACATTTTGTATGAACAAAAGTTTCTATAAAAGAAAATTAATAAAAATAAAAAGAAGAAGAAAGGGAGGGGGGTGGGGTGTAATGACTGAGAAAATTTCAGACTTTAAATAATACAATTTATTTATTTAAGTCAAGGATTTTCCTAGAAAATATTATGTGACTGAAGGATTTATGGAATCAATATATGTATTCCTAAATTCTGTAGCAGATTTCATGTTAAGTTCATGTTTTCGATCAAGTAAATTCGATCGATAAATTCTCGTCGTACTTTAAGGCGGAATAATTTTCAGTACAAGTATAGTTTGAGAATCTTAATTTCAAGAATCTCCAAACACAGCGTGATGTTAGCAGCGTATAAAAAAAACGCACTGACATTTTAAAAGAAGAGAAAATCCTTAATTGCCAGACAGCTAGGTTAAAGTCAGAAGATAAATACCCATAGTAGAAGGGTACAATGTGAACTCGGGAGTTGACATCGTCAGAAACAACGACATTTCTGAAAATTAACGCAGGAAAGTTAAATTTAGAATTTGTTCAGTCTAGAATTAATTTCAAGACTGTAAACAGTTCAAGATATTACGCGAATAAGAATTTAATGTGATATCCAAAGCAGTCAAGGATTTAACATTTAACTGTAAATAAGCAGTAGAAAAAGGAACCGTCAGAAATGGAAACGAATTCCTGTCAGCTAAGTTACTCTCTTATAGTCAGTATAATTTTTATCAGTTTCTAAGGAAAACTTAAGAAAGTGGACAAGAGTACAATGGGGTAGGTGAGATTTTTTCTCTCTCTTCCTCCACTTGGCCGGCCATGCATGAAAAAATAGAGCCAAACCTTTGGCTAGTGGAGTGTGCTAGAGGACTTTATGTTAAGGTGATGTGATGTTAGTGGTTGAAGGGGAATTAATGGCAAAGTTGCTTCTTCTTTTCTCCTTCCAAAACCGGCCAAGAAAGGGGGATTTGAACCAAAAATTTGGTTGAATGATGGAGTGGAATTGGTGTTAAAAAAAATAATTTCCAAGTGCCTATAAAAGGAACCAACATAGGATAAGCTTCATTTTTTTTCTCCTAGCTTTTTCCCCACTCAAAAATCCGGCCACACACTCTCCATTTCCTCTCAAATATTTTCTCCCACTCTCCAAATCTTGAGCCACTAGCACACCATAGAAGAAGAAGAAGGAGATCAAGGGATTCTAGGAGGAGACTAGTCAAGCATTCCTCTAAGGGTAAAGAAACTCTAAATCCTCTCTTTTTCATGTTTTGGGAAAGTTTGAAATAGAAAAATATTCTTCTCAAATTTCCTTATACTCTTATAGTTTCAAGCCATTAACAATCCTAGAGGAGTTCAAGGGTTTTTCAAGAGAAAGAGAGAATTCTTCAAGGGTAAGTTCTTAAACTCCCCTCCATTAATTTCTAGCCAACTTTAAGCTTGGATTTATGGATGTAAATTTGTGGTTCTTGAAGAGATAAGATTGTAATAAGAGTGTGTGAGTTTTATGTTGGTTTTGTGAGTTTTGAGCTTAGTTTGATGTGGTATGTTTATGCTTAATCTAAGTTGCTTATTTTCGGATTAGAGGAAAAATTTTCCGGTGACTTTGACCGCGAAAATGAGGACCATAGAGCGAGAGTTTTTAATGTTTTAAAGCTTGAACTTATAGCCCTGGATGTTTTGAACATTTTCGGTTACTATGACAAAACCTAATTTTAACTCTAAAACCAAGTTTGAAGCCATTTGGCAAAAACGGACAAGCTGTCCAACACAGTTTCGAAAAAAAAACTGGCAGCCACTGGTTCAGCCAAACGGGACCCTTAGAAGCTGAATCTCGATTTTTCACAAAAGTGACAATTTTATATTTCGACGAGATGAAGAAATTTGATGAAGAAAAGATTTTCAAAATCCGACCCTAAGAGGTACTAAAACACAGATTCCCGAAACGGCACAGTTTTTGACTAAAACAGTTTCAAGAAAAACAGCAGCTACGGCTTTCAGCCAAACGGGGCCTTTAGAGGCCGAGATGAGAAGCTATACGGCTCAACTCCAACATAATTGCTCTGATATAGCTGGCTCTTTTAGGCACTTGGATATTTCCCAACAACTCCGGTCCATTTATGGTTATTGCTTCTGTGAACATAGTAGCTAAATAATCCCAACGCGTTACATAAGGCAGATATTGTATAATTGTTCGGTTTTCCGCAATTTTTTCCATTCCTCGGTGTAAATAGCCTAATATTGGTTCACAGTCAATAACATCTTCACCATCGAGAGTAACGATGAGTCGAAGAACACCATGCATTGATGGGTGGTGGGGACCCATATTTACTATCATGAGGTCTTTTCTTGGAGCTGGTATATTCATAGGTTTTTCTTTTTCCTCGATTGATTCTTTCATGAATTACTGAAAAGCGAAAATAAGTTCATTAAAATAAAAAAAAATCAAGATCTAATAAATCAAATAATTCAATAATTCAAAACGCTTCCTCAAATTCAAATTAACGCATTTTTGATTCCCGAATATCTAACTGATTAATTAATTCTTTATAACGTATTCTATTGTTCTTTGACAAATAAGACAGCATCCTTTGGCGTTTTCCCAAAATTTTACGGAGGCCTCTCTGAGATAAATAGTCTTTTCTGTGCAATTCCAAATGTGAAGAAAGTTTTCGTATCCTATTAGTGAGGCTTAGTATTTGAAATGTAACAGACCCCCTGTTTTTTTCTTTTTCTTCGTGTGAAATAACCGAGATGAATGACTTTTTTATCATAAAATGAAATCTTCCCCCCCACCGGCCCTTATTGCTTTGCTAGATTTTTTTATTGATCAATAATAATAATGTTATTCATTTTTTTTTTTTTATTTGGCATACACAATACAATAATCTTAATTTTGTGAATAATCTTAATTTTGTGAATAATTTCCAATTTGAAAATTGTATTCGAATAGGTAAACAAAAAGATAGTTGTCTGCACTCACAAAAGATAAAAAATTATATCTAAAATTTAAAAATAAACTAAGAAGATTTTTGCATTATTTCTAGATATTGATATGTCATTAAATTAGTATCGTGTATCATAATGGAATAGAAAACAATATAGGTGTGCATCTATTTGTCTTCATATATGCAATATAGTACGGGAAATAAAATCAATCCGTATTTCACTTTTTTTCAGTACACGCTTAAGTTCATTTTTAAATTGCGGATACATATGTATCCTTACCATACTGAAACGACTGCCATTATTGGTATCAAACCAATAGCGATTCATACAAGCGAAATCTTCTAATCGATAATTAGGCCAAAGAAAGAACTTTAATCTAATTATATTATTTTGATTTATTTTGCTTTTATTCAAAACCGGACTCTTTACCTTATTTTCATTACAAAAAAATGCATTGCTAGGTATACCATTTCTATTCCTAGAATTGAAACAGGTGGAGATGGGAATGGATACCGCTCACGCAGTTATCTTCCGCAGTAAGTTTAAGAAAAATCATGTATATGTATATATGATTTAAAGGTTTCAAGCATGTATGTTTAAAAAGTATAGGTACATATGTATGTTAAGGAAACTGAGGTTGTAGCTAACAACCCTCATTTTGAGTATTTAAGTTTTAGAACGTTGCAACAGAGCATGCAACAAATAAATAAATTTTAAACATGACGATTTAAATGATTGATTTTAAAAGGGCTTTAAGATGTACTTTAATTTAAGATTTCTCACGAAATCCGTTTTAAAGTCAAAATTAAATGGCCCGATTGAATTGGCTAGTTTTAGAAAGGCTTTTAAAGAGCATTTGAAATAAGAGTTCAAATGCTGCTCTGTTTGAAAGATATTTTTAGAACGTTTTATCTTAACTGAAATTAAGAAAAGCTTTTAGAAATTTAGTGATTCACTTATTTGAAATTATTGTTACAAATTATGAAAGTATTATTTCTTATATTAAAAAAAAAAATGTTCCGCAAATTTTAAGAAACCCCAGTAAGTACAAGTTAAAAAGTTAGTAACAGTGGCAGCCTCAAAAGAGGGTCGTCACATGGGGCGCAAAGGAACATTGAGAAAGAAAAAAAAAATCACTCTCCAAAATATAGAGTTTTAGGAGAGATGGGAAGAAAGTGAGGGAGAAGATTACAGTTTATAAGGTATTGAATTTGCATCTTAAAAAGTTAACCTGTTTAAGTGAGGTGATTTAATGTCTTTATATAGTTGTAGTTGTATTTATGTTTAGATGATATGAGACTTAGATATATTACTATTAACACAAAAAGTCAATTAAGGAACATTGAAGGAAAAAAAAAAAAAGATGAGGGGGGCGCAAAGGAACATTGAGAAAAAAAAAAAACCGAAATTCACTCTCCAAAATATAGAGTTTTAAGAGAAATGAGAAGAAAGTGAGGGAGAAGAATTGTAGTTTATAAGATATTGAATTTGTATCTTAAAAAGTTAACATGTTTAAGTGAGATGATTCAATATTCTTATATGGTTGTGCTAATATTTATATTTAGATAATGTGAGACTCAGATATTTTACTATTAACACAAAAAGTCAAGAGTAGTACTATAGGTGAGACATCAGTCTTGAATGAGTCTCTTTTTTTTTTTCTTTTTTTTAAAGACCTCCACATTTTTCAACTAATAAGACTCAGTGAGTTGTTACATTCAAAAATAATAATAATAACTTATTCAATAATCAATATTCAATATCATCTGTTTGCTTTGGCAATAACTTGAGCGTGACGGAATAGAGCTAGTTTCTTATTTTGAAGTATCGCATCTTTTATGCCTACGAAACCACGTGCCCTTTTTTTATTTCAAAAAAAAAAAAAATCACATACCATTTTTGTTCGGAAGTCTACTTTGGTTTAAAAATGTCGATTCGGGCTCGTTCAGTTTTTCAATTTGAGTTTTAATTTAAATTTACTACAGTAAAATGTTATCACAAAAAGTTATATCTAACCTTTTTTTTTATAGTAAAAAGTTTTTATAAAAAATCACGTCATTGCTGTGGTTCAAGTTTTTCTTTTGTATACATAAAAGAACTTGCTGCGTTTTAAGTTATGCGATATTTGTCTTTCATTTCGAGTTTGTTTTCTCCTGTGTCCAAAGTTTTGATGTTGTTTTCAGAAGAGAAATACTTGTCGTTTTTCGGGATTTGCTATCTTTTATGTTGGAACGACATGCCTACGTTCTTAGATAAGATTAGTACTTTAATAGTTTGCTATCTTTTTGAATAGGGGAACTATAAAGTAAAACGACGTGCCGCCTTAATACCAGAGTTTGCTGTCGTTTATGAAAGAGGACATGCCCTATTGCAAGCAATTGGTCTTTCAGAATTCGATGCTAACGCGCGCAAGGAGGATCAAAACGACACGCCCAGTGCCCAGCAACCCACATTCAATTAAAAGTCCGCTGTTCTTCACGTGTTTTACGACATGTCATTTTTCACAAGGAGTGACATTGCTTATCGTTTGTAGCTTTTTTTAGTAGACAATATTCAATAATTGGCATAATCATTCATTTTTAGTTGTCAAATTTTAGCATTTGAAATAGACTTGTTGACTTTCCAACATCTAATCACAAATTTACCCTTCTTTTCTTGCTAGTAACAAAAAAAAAAGAAAAGAATTTAGTCAGCGTACTTCATGTCCCCTAGCCTCTTCAACTATATAGAAAGGGTCTGAATTAATCTTTTACTGACTATCAAACCTTAAAAAGATGGATAGAACAGACCTACTAAAGACGTCCTTACCACTACACTACGACCCTTGATGGTTACCTTTTTACTTTTTTGAAACTAAATTTTTTTTCATTGTTAAGGAAAAACCAATGTTGAATATATGCTACATACTTATATATAAGAAAGAAAAGAAAATGCTTAAAACGCTATGCACAATATAGGCTATCTATGTAGCTGCAACATACACGACGACACGCTCCCTCATTAACAAAAAGAAAGAAAGAAAAATGGAAGAAACAACACAAAACTCAGTAAAACGTGGGAACAAATAACCAAGATGCAGCGATTTGTAATGCTTGATTGAGCGTGACCAAAGGCCAAGATCCCACCACAGTCGACAACAATTTACAAACATCATCAAATAATAGTTTTTGGGACCGGGTTTTGGAGTACTGTATCAAAGAGGCAAACGACGAAAGCGCACGATCAAGAATTTCTATTCAATCTCGTTGGGGCAAAATCAGGAGAAGTTGCAATTAAGTTTCGTGGTTACCTCACTCACTTAGACAATATGCAACAAATCGTAGCCTCCCAAGCCGAAAAGGTCAGAAAATATTTCTAGTCTCATTCTTCTTTTTCTCTCCGAATTTCCTTTCCTGATCATTACGTTAATGCTGCCTTTGCGTGTAAACCTCCTTCGCTTTTGCCTTTTCCTGTCTGTTGTCGCTTGGCCTTCTTTTCTGTCGTTTTTTCCCCTTTGTTATTTTTGGCGCCTTTTTTTTCCCGGAATTTTTGAGAGAAACCTAAGACTTTTTCACAATGTTCTAGTTTTTAATTACAATGAAGAGGGTAATTTTTCGTTTACTGTAATAATGTAGGTAAGAATTTGAAGTTATTATTTTTATACAACACGGGATTAGTAGATGATTATTATGCGATTAGTATGAATAGTCCCTGATTTTTGAAATTATTATGCGATTAGTACATGATTGTAATAATGTAGGTAAGAATTTGAAGTTATTATTATTATTTAAAAAAAAAGACCCGATTAGTACATGATTATTATGAGATTAGTACGATTAGTACATAATATTTTTGAAGTTATTATGCGATTAGTATATGATTATTTCCGTTAAATTTCAGATATTCTTAGTAAATTTTAGTGTCAGGACTAAAATTGAAAAAAAAAAAATTTAAGGGAACAAAACAATCACAATACCCATAGTTTAGAACTTCAGAGACAGTGTTAACAACTCTTTTTTTTTTATTTTTTATTTTTATGTGATGGCTAATTTTGTAATAATCCATGTCCAGGTTCATCAAGCGAAACTGTTGTATACTCAGCTTGAAGGAAAAAAGTTCACATTTGATCATTGCTGGGAAATCTTGCAATACAGTATGAAGTGGCAAGATTCAGCCATACATAAGAAACAGACTTCTGCCAATGGGAACGTGTCTCCCAACCCACATTCCCCTTCAGAAACACCGAATTCTCTAAGCTCCAATCATGATCCACTTAAAGATGATGATCATGATCATAAATGCTAAGAGAAAGAGAGACGAAAAAGAATCAAGAAAGAAGAAGAGCAAGGTGGTTGTTGTTGATACTTCAACCGCGCGTTTCTGCGATTTGCTTTCTGAATTCGGTAAACAGGCACGCGAGATTGAAAGCCGCAAAGCTCTTGCTCAAGAAAGGAAGCTACAAATCTTGGAAGAAACTAATCATAGGGAGAGGAAGAAGGCAGAAGTGGAATTGAGAATTATGGTGGAGAGAAACGAAAGGGAGAAGAAAGAAAAAGATCATCAGATTCAGATTATGATGTTGGACACCGCCAATATGGAGCCTCAAACCAAAGCCCATTTTGAACACCGCAAAGCTGAAAGTTTTGCCAAATTAAAGCCTTTGTCGAGCTTGTAATATTATTCTGTTCCTTGCAATCATCTTCATAGGTTTTAACTTGGTAGGTTATTTTTTATTATTTATTTATTTAAATTCTTATCTTGAGTATCTACAATGCACTGCTTGAATTAATACGTCGGTGTTAAAATTTATAACATTTGAGCACAAAAGTTCTTCAATGCAATGTTATTATTTGTACTATATTTGGAATATTATCAATTGATTCATTTTCAACAATTGATTAAAAAGTTTGTGTTTTTTTTTTTTTTTTTTTCTTTTTGAGAGGAGAAAAAGTTTGTGCTAACTTGTCAACATTCTGTTATGTTTCAAAGTTTTAAAACGAAAAATTATTATCATTATTATTTATTAATACACATTTTTTTTAATAAAAAAATGAATACTGACGAAAGTGGCATTAGAAAGTTCAACCAATCTGTCTGTTCAAAAATGAATATCTTGCTTTTTCTTTGGGAGCCGGGGGTTGAAAAAGTTCAACCAATCTTTTTTTTTTTCCAGCCAGAAAAAAAGGCTGTCTGTTTTTTACATAGCACTGGCAGGGACCAGCTGCAATGTCTGAATATTTGCTAACCAGTAGCTTTTTGATCACCCTTCACTTTACACAGAAATGCAAAACAGTTTCTGTTCTTTCTCCTTTTCTTTATGTCATCACTTTAATCATTCATTTACCTTTTTTTTTCCTTCCCATTTCATCTCATTTTGGTATCAGTGATCTTAAATTCAGTAATGTCTTTTGGGTTAAAAACAAAGTTGTGAAAGTGGAAGCGTGCTATTCTCAGCCCAAAAAGAAAAAAAGAAAAAAAAAATAAAGAGTAATAATTGGTGATTGTCATACAAAGCTAACTTCACAATGTAGATAGAAGATAGTAAAATTTAGGTGGAATTGAGGTAAAAAGCAGCAATACTATACGATTATATTGGCATTTAGCAGAAAATACTATGTTACACAAACTGGCTTGAAACTTCAATGTCCAGCTACATCATCATAGTCCTTACTAGTGAAAAGTAAACATTACCAAATCTGTCTGTGTACAACAACTCTTGATATTTTCGGTACCGATAAACGACCAACTGCAACGTGCCACATCACTCACCGGCTGCTGAGGCTCGTTTCGCCAATTTACTAGCCAGTGAATGGGTGGGATGATGCACAGCCAAAAACACAAATTTGCGGAGAACTGATGGATTGAAATCATCGTATGAGCTGTGGGCGTGCAATGTGATGAAGCTAATCCAAAAGGACAGTAAATTAAGACGATGGAGATGCAGAAAAATGGTTGCCATCATTCTTATTTGCTGGCCTGACGTTTGGTGACTGGCCAGGGTAGTGACGGGGAGAAGCTTGGGCGCGATTTTGGCTCGACAAGGTCCTCGCCGGTGTTCCTTTCCTTGGTGCAAATGTTGGCTGTGTTCTAATGCCATTCCTGGCATTTGGCATGGACTTGGAGCGAGCAGCTGCTTGCACAGATTGGAAATAATAGGAAGAGCTGGCCATGTCCTTCAGTTTTGGCAGAGGTTTTAGGGCCTCAACAACTTCACTCGCCAAGGGTCTTGCTTTTGGGTCACGGCTAAGGCAGTGAGCAGCAATCTGAAGAGCTTTTTGTGCACCCTTGATCGAAAAATGACCTTCCAAACGAGGGTCCATTAACCGGTAAAACCTTCTCTTGTCTCCAAGAAGCGGTCTTGCCCATTGCACAAGGTTTTGCTCGCCATTTGGTCTATTTTTATCCACGGACCTTCGGCCAGTAAGCATTTCTAGCAAAACTACTCCAAAACTATACACATCGTTTTTTGATGTCAAATGTCCTGAACCGAGAAACTTGTTAGTTTTTAAGCAAAACCAAGTCAAAACTAAAGGTGCATTCATGGATCTACAGGAGTTTCTATAACTGAAGATCCTTAAAATAATTGAAGCAACTCAATTAGCAAGTCTTCATATTGATGGCAGAAGTCCATTTTCGAATTCTTCTGCCTAAAGAAGTTTTGTGAAAGTATGAATTCGTTCCAAAGAGAAACATTTAACAATATGAATACGGCATTCAGTCATTCTCATTTCTTGACAGAACAAAGATGAAAAATTCCAAGAAAAATCAATTGAAAAATTTTATCACCGCCAGCTGGTTGTTGCAGTAGGAAAAAATAGCAGCAAAACTCACCAGTCATCACATACTCTGGTGCTGCATAACCATAGGTTCCCAGAACTCGTGTTGAGACATGTGTCTTATCTCCCTCCGGACCATCCTTAGCTAGTCCAAAGTCCGAAAGTTTGGCGTTGTAATCCTACAAATTATTTCAGTTTTCAGATTAGGAGATAAACAGAGGAAAAGGGAGTTATGTCTAAATCATAACAGTCACTTACCGCGTCTAATAAGATATTCGATGTTTTAAAATCGCGATAAATTACCGGCCTTTGAACTTCTTCGTGCAGAAAAGCAAGGCCCTTTGCAGCACCAACTGCAATTTTCATCCTGATAGACCAAGGAAGTGGCACTGACCCTTCTACAGATAACATGGTCACAACCAGAAAATATTAAAGATCAACGGCATAGTACCAATAAATTTCCAAATGCCAGCAAATGTGTCAGTATATCCAAGATTTAAATATTTTCCTGGACATTTAACGGGTTTGCGACCATATACAGGACTGACTGGATAAACTAATACTGAAATGGTGGATTTTGCCACTAAGGCATAGAGCTGTGCAAGCAATTCAGCAGTTTTGATTTGTAGAACCGTGGATTTAAGCGGTTTTGAGTTTTAGAAAGGATGGTATACTATAATGACCATGTCTATCACTAGCTATTAATAACACCATTATTCCTGTTATACCTTTTATTAAGTCACGTTGAAAAGCTTTTAATGTCTACAAATGAATGTTCTATCTTTGTAATATTTTAACCTTACAAGCTTCATAGCATCAAACAGCCAATTTGCTATTAAAATGTCAAACTTTTTATTATTCAATTAAAAGAATGTCAATATGATGCAGTTAAATAAAAGACGCTGAAACGTTCAGTTAAATACTTCTGAAAAGGTGGTTCTCCAAGCTTCCTCGAGGCAAGAACTCATAAACTAGTAATCTGTGATCCTCTTCAATGCAAAAACCAATCAGTTTAACCAAATTAGGATGAACAAGATCACCGAGAAAATTAATTTCAGCCTGCAAGACATGACACAGACATCACGATACGGATGAAAGAAAGAGTAAACATGATACATATACAAAAAGTAAAACGCGGGGAAAAAAATATGAATAGAATCCGTACAAGCCATTCTTTATGACCCTGAAGCCCATCATGGTTGAGAGTTTTCACCGCTACGGTAAGTCCCGTACCAGGTTTTACAGGAGCAGTTCCATTCTCTTCAATCCAACCTTTGAAAACACAACCAAACCCACCCTCACCAAGAAGACTCTCAGGTCTGAAATTCCTAGTTGCTAACTTAAGATCATTAAATGTGAATTTTCGGAGCTGAGAAGCGGCCTTCAGTTCCTCGCTGTAATCAGGCGTGGTTAGAGTACTCTCAACATTACTGGTGGTTGTTGATGACCCCACTGGAGCAACTTGTTGGTCTCTATTGTTCTCATTAGTAGATTTAACTACCAGAAAAAAAAAAAAAAAAGAAGATTAAATTAAACATACATACAAATTTTCAGTGAAAAGACATAACATAGCTTTCCACTTTATGGACGTCCATAATAAATGCTACATGATTTCAAACTGGAGCCACTTCTGCAAGTCCTGACCATGAAATTTATTTGTAAGTACTAGAATAACAAATAGATTCAACCATTTACCCAAAAAAAAAACCCACCTTACATAACGTACTTACAAATTTAAGTGATGGTACCACCCTGCAGATATTGCTATCAAAAAGTACAATATTAAGTGTGTCATAGAATAAGCAATAAGGCTCCCTCGGATATAACCTTTGGTTAATTCTTCAAAAAGTAGCTAAAATCCATAAAATTCTCTCATTATCTCACGCAAACTACATGGTCAAACTGTAATCTCACAAAAGCCTTACAGCTCTAGCCTTTAGTTAACTAATTCTCTATAGCGCTTGTAACAAAAGAACTTTCCGTATTAGAATGAACAATAAAGGAAAAATAATTTTCCCTAAAGGCTCAATAATCTTTTAGACCGCCAAAACGTTCACAAAGACGCCAGACACCATTTTGCCATTCCCCATTCATTAGAGTTAGCTACCAAAAACTTACAAAAACAAAACAAAAAGGAAAAGACAGTATTGAAAAAAACAAAAATCGAGAAAACGACATAAAAGGAATTGACTGATGACTTACCATAAGAAGCACTAGTTCCACTTATGAAGCTATCAACTTTTGATCTGGAAGGCATGCAACTCCTGAAACTGAACTTAACCCAACACCCAGTTTCGTCCACTGACCCAACATCCTTGTTCTTCTTCATCTTCTTCTTCATCTCCTTCCAAGCCTCCAACTTTGTAGAATCAGACCCTCTTAATCCCATCTTTTCAACTCAGAATCAAACTTAAAATAGCATCAAAGCAAACACAAATCTCTCTTCTGAAAACCCATTTGAAACCGCCTAGAAAAAACTCGGGTAACAAAGAAACGACATCTCAGAATTATCCTGAAAGGTTGTGAAAGTGAAGAGATGAAAGATTTGATCAGGCCCGGTTGGTCAAAACAGGGTTTAGAGATTCGGAAGAGGCAAAGCAGAGAGGAAAGGAAGGCGTGGAAAAAGAGGCAGCTTGAGAAAGAGAAAATGGAAAAGTTTTTGCCCTTTTTTTTCCATCATCGGTGGTGGGGGCAGGTCGGGGGGTTTGAAACAGAGGAGCTCGGGCAGGACGGGCAAGAGAGAGAGAGTGAGAGAGATGATGAGAGAGAAAAAGGCTTTCATTGACCCTCTCGTCATATGACAGTAGCAGCCTTAGCATATTCCCAAACATCACATCACTTGCTTATGATCAAATGATCAATACTTTTATGGCCCATCCAAATTCCAATTTATTACATGAGTGTTTTATTCACGTTTCTGTATATAATAAATTTATTATCAAAGGGAAGAAAAAAAAATTAACATGTTTCTGTATATACAATTTTGTCTGTTGATGATGTAGAAAATTTCGACATGTTATATTTATATAAACAAAAGTTAACATATTTATGTATATATGAATTTTGTCTATTGATAATATGGAACGTATCAGCATGTTATGTTATACAATGAATAAATTAAAAAAAAAGCAAAACAAAAAAAAAAACATGCTGTATTACTAATAATTATAATATACGGAATTTCTGTCAAAAACCCATTAATTTAACAATGTCAATTATTGCTAAGCAAAAGCATTTCTTAATTATGAAAAAAAAAGAGGTTCTCTTTACTTTGGCAATCATGTAAAGAATCTTTGGCAGAAGAATTTGAAAAGGGTGATCATCAATACATGTACATGGTTTTGTTTATCAACTCTAATCTTAATCTGCAAAAGCAATTAATATCTTATTGTATTTTATATGTAGATGTATAACTGGCCTGCGTACAAACAAGAAGTCAGCAGCAACCTCAGCAGGAGGCATGTGCACTTGTTTGCTATTGTGTAATAAGATATCCTATTATGTAAATTCATGTATTCATCAGGGGAGCACATAATTAAATTTACGCGGAATCTCACATCTATATCACGAGAATATAAAATTATTTTTCTTTCAAAAATAAATAAATAAATAAAAAGAATATAGAATTCCTATTATCAATATGAATATAGTATATTTGCAGTGTTGGAGTCCAGATGTTCTCTCTTTGAAAAAACTGACACGTTCCATCTATCTCTATTCTCTCACAGTCTCAAATAGTAGACTGTGTATTTGAAATGTAATTCTAAAAAAAGATCAAACATAATATGTCCACCACTTAAAGAAATAAATAAAGAAAGAAAATTCTTTAACTTCGTTTCTTTCAGCAAGATTTCCAGCCGGCAGGGCCAGCCAACAAGGAATTGGAAAACTGCTCCTTCTTGTAGTCAGCTTTGGAAACCAAAGTATCCAGTTTCAATAAGAAAACGACGTGCTTGATTATATATTACTTCGTTCCAAAACGACAAGATATTTGCTCAAACAAATTCCACCAGACAATGACTCGACATAAATTTCACTTTAAAATAGTATCTTCGACGCCTACAAGTTACTTTGGAAAGAAATTTTTTCCTCTAGATTGCAGGACAACAAGAGTCCAGAGTTGCTATACAGAAATTTATAGAAACTATAGCTACCTCACTAAACTAGACGAGAATTCAGAGTTAAACCAAAAATTGTGGTGTCAAAGGCATTTGATCTTTCGCACTCCCAGCGCAAATCAGCAGAAGTAATTTACAACAATAGACCATAGAATCCTTATCAGCTTTGATTATAAACGGCAAGTCACAAATTTTGCGTCCTAGATACTTCATGTTTCGAGCCATGTCAAGGTTCCCACAATCAGATATTTGCTTGGAAGTTCACCCGCAGAAGGTGCAAGATACGTGATTTTCTTCCTGTATTATCAGATATTGATAAGTCAAGCAAACCGAGGATTCAACAGAAAATGATTATATTAAGTCCGTAAAGCTCGAAGTTCAAACCTCTGAATGTCAATATCCGTGATGTAAATAAACCCGGCAACATTACTGCACAAAAGAACCAAGTGATCAGTAACATGGAGGAGTGAAAGATACAGAGGATTTTGTTCTGAAAATGCCTCCTACTAAACAGATTTCTAAACCAGTCAATGGATTTTGTTCTGAAAAAGCCTCCTATTTACTCATTGTAGTCAACACCATTTTATCAAGATTATATTCTTATTACAGACATGGAGATGGGCAGGGACACCGGAACTTATTACAATCCTCCTACGGTAACACATGTAGCGGGGAGAAGGACATCCTCCAACATGATATGTGGACTTCAACTAAAACCATAATTTTAGTTTGCAAAATCTTCTAGTGTCGCTTGGTAAATAGGTTCAAGTGTTTTGAACCAGAGTTTCATAATACTTTTGAGGCTTGGTTCAAATAATGATTAGATGTTTTAAACCAAAAAAACCATGAGAATTCTGAGTTTAAAACCCCCTTGTTTTCAAGTTTTGAACTAAAAGTTCAAACCACATATTTCAAACTTTCCATTTCAAACCACAAAAGTTCAAACCACCATGTTTCTAACCTCTTAACCAGTAGGTTAGGTTACAAAGTATTTGCAGATCCATAAAGCAACAATAATTACCTTGAAATAATTTCCTCTGGTTCTTTGGCAAATGAAACAGCAAGAACCAAATGGAGCAAGTCCTGGTTGATATTCACAGGGACTAATCTTGTTGGATCAGCCGCAGGCTCTGCACCAATTGGCAGAGCTGAGCGTGGTGCCTGTGGCCCGCCACCAATTCGATAGATTGATAAATCACTAAAATTTGCAATGTTAGAATGCGGGGAGAGATCATTTGCAAGACCATAAAAGTATTCCTGGAGAAAGAGCAGATCAATCCTTGTCAAAAGGAATTCAAAGATTGTTATACATGTATGTCTTTATCAACTTCTTCTTCTGGTTTCATAAGCTATAAGCAGCCAGAATATTTCCTAATAGAAACTAGGGTGAGAAGAAAATATACTAATAATCCCAACTCCAGCTAAAACCGGATATACGACCAATGTCTAACATGAATACCAGTTTAACAACGTAACAAACCCCCTATTCTGAGAAGCAATTTGGCCAAAAAGAAACAAAAAAGTTCATACAACGAGGCTGGATGATTTTGGATAAGGAACTTGATACAAAGGGGTAAATACATGACAGTGTAAAGGCTTGGATCCCAATTCTGAATTACTAACAATAAGAGTATGCATAATCTCTTTGATATAAATAATAGAAATATAACTACGCGCTCACTCACAAACACACGGCGAGGGAACTAAAAGAAACCTATTTTCAGTAACACATACTACAAGATGATATTAACCAGTCTAGATAACATTTGAACAAAAATAGGAAATTCCCAATTTCTCAAACACTTACCCTTATCCTGTAACTCCTGGCCTTCTGACGGAATTTGGCATTCCTAGATACAACACCACCTGACCTTTGCAGTTTCACAACATCCACAATGGGCTTGTTCTTTAGGACATCTCGGAGCATGCTGCAAAGCTTTTCCTGAAATGGAAGTTAGAAGAAAATCTGTAATTTTCACTGAAGCCTAATTAAATAATCCATATCTCTAAATCCTAGATGGTTCACGAGCATATAGTACTTGGGACTAAATTGGGAACAATAAGAACACCATAAACAGTTAACAGATTAACAATTTAACCTGCATGAATTCCAAACAAACTGTTAACCAAGTATTGGCATCAAGAGCATATAAAATAGTAAATGATCCCAATAAAAAGAAATGGAAATGGTCATGAACTTCTTTTCTCATATACTTTTAAATTTGGGATATGTAAATACATCTTACTTAAGCAAATCTCAAACTTTTTCTCAAGTTCATCAGAATGTTCACAAAATAAACTATTTCGCAAGAAAACAGAACCGGATACAGGAGGAAATATATATATATATATATAATTATATATATACATATATATATCCTAAAGGCATCTACCTGACCCAGAACCAATACAACATTAACATTGAATGTGTCAATCGCATGAAGCAGCAGCTGCAGATAGAAGCAACAGAAAAATATCATTAAGCAAACAGGTCCAAAAAATTTAAAATATAAGAAGTTTTGAAACGTAAGTACCTCGTAGCCTACACCTTCTATCCACCCCATGGTATTTATCACCATGCCTGCAGCTCGAGATTCGGCATTACCAGCAAATTGTCTCTCTAGCATTTGAGAAAGCTCCTTCACAAGAACCTTGTATAGTTCTACATTGTTACTGATAAAGAAACTGATTTTTAAGATATCTCACTACACCAGAGTAAATTACAAATTTCTTCAATCAACTCATAAATACAGAGAATGAATGGAAAAACGACAGAACGAGATTAGCCACCTAGGATTCGTGTGTCCATAGAAGTAAACCAGAGGCATATCAAGAGGAATTCCTTCTACTGGATCAATAGGCATTTCAATGGGAGTAGCAGCAATGCAACCAGGGATTGTTATTGACCCTTGCCCAATATCCAAGTCTACAAAAGTCGGTTTCCAACCCTGTTTAGCTGCCCAGCTAAGAAGCATTCTTGACAAAGTACTCTTCCCAGAATCTGTAGGTCCCACAACAATCACCCTAGGAGCCTAAACACAGATTACCACAGATTGAAATCAAAAGTCCATTGCTTTGTTATATCAGAGAAAACTTAATCCTAGATTCAATCACTAATTTGGGATATCAAAAGTTCTCTTTGCTTAAAACATCACATAATTACAAACATAGAAGTACCTGAGACGCATTGGAAGCGTCAGAAGATGAAGCTTTAGCACGGTTTCTTCGACCATCGAGAATGGCGTGCACATTAACGTAGCTGATCATAGGCGTCTGAAAAAAAAAAAAAAAAAAAGACTACTTGCAATTACAACTATCCTCAATCATTCATTGATAGAGAGAGAAGAATTAAAAGCAAAATTACCTCATCTGCAGTGTAGTCGGTTTCGGTGGAGCCGTCCAGTTCAATGGTGGCTCCATACCAAGTGAAAACCTTTTCTCGGAAAAGAAAAAGAAAGAGTTATGTCTTAGAAGAAAAACGAAAAGGTAAGGAGTGAAAGAGAAAGGAGAGCGTACGGCGAATTTGAGCCTGGGAGGGAACGAGAGCCAGATTTGGGGAGGGAGCTCGGTGCCAAAGATTTCAGCGGTGCCGTTGAGGACGCGGAGGCGGAGAGGAGAGTCGTTTGCGACTTCGATTCGGAGCTCGCTCTCTCGCTCCAACTTCACTTGCCGGACCGTCGACGCTGATGATGAAGAACCGCCCATTGGTGGCGCGCCCACCGCCGCACCGCCGTACGCCATTGTTTGGACTTTGTCTTGTCTCTTGTGAGATTGTCTGTCGGACTTCTCTGGACTCTGAACTGGAGTCCGGGACAATGCTAGAGCGGTTGAGCTTGAGTTGGGCTCGTTAGGGCCTGCCAGGCCTGGCATGTCAAGGCTATAATGGGCTGAATCATATTGGGCTCTTAAACTCCATTACTCCAGTCTCCAACATAAAGGGTAAAAGAGGCAAGGGACTCAAGAGGCAAATAAAGTTTTTTTTTTTTTTTTTAAAGCTACAAATAAAGGTTTTTAATTAAGCAAGCATATTTTTAAAAGATTGAAGTAAATATCATATTTACTAGTGATTATTTTTTTTACTGATATAAATAGAGTATTTATTAGTAAATATTGGTGAAAATATTGTGTTTATTTATGACTATTTACTTCAATCGTCTTAAAAATATGATAACATACTATTTGCTAAAATTACAGTAGCAAAAGTGATGGTGTAAATGAAGATGGGAAAAAAGGATGAGAAAATTAGGAAAGGGGAATTACAAAAACCATCTATAATGCTAGATCTTGATTTAAAAAACATTTACTGTAGTATTTGTGAGAAAATTATCTAGAATTGTATGTATAAAATTACTAATACTTTTAAATGACAATTTATAGTGATCAAACCGAACAAAAATTATTAAATAACTACAAACATAAAGAAATCATATCCACTAAATTAAGTTATTTATTTCTTTTAATTATCATAATAATTGTTCACCTAATTAAGTGTCTTCCTTGAAGAAAACCTGCATTAAGTAGTTAGAAAGCTCTGACACTCAAGTCATTAAACAATTAGCAAAATGAAAGCTATTTAAAAAAGAAAAAGAAAAAAAAAAGACACAGAGCAAACTCGTAACACTCGCGAAGAATGCTCACAGTGGTCGTGGGAGGTACTGGTATAAGTTGACCTGATCGCGTGCTTCTTTAGCGTCACTTTCGTGGATATATCTTCGGCTATTTAGGTTGCGTTGAAAATTCTAGAATTAAAATTATGACTGTGTTTAGAATTAATCTTATTTTTATTTTTTATATTTTTTTTAAAAAAATAAAAATATTTTTAAAACAACGTTTGGCGCAATAAAAATAAAAAATAAAAATAAAAATAAATTTTTAATTTAGTGTAAAATGAGAGAGAGAAATGAAAAATGACTTTTAATCGTTTTTCATTTTTTGTTTCATTTCTCCTCTCTCGAGCAGAGAAGAGAAAGAGAGACATTAATGGTTTTTTTACACTGAAAACAATCTCTTGATAAAGCTACCATACGCATTTTCAAAAAGAATTTATGTCTGAGATTGAAAACGTTTTCATTTTCATATAAAAAAAAATCATTTTAGAACGAGTTCCAAACGCGCTCTATGATTCTAGTTTAAATTTTTATTTGTTTGCAAAAATAAAAAATGGTTCTTGAAAATCAATGTTTGGTTTAGATAGTTCTGATTGAAGGTTTGAATTATGATGTGATGTTTTAAATTAGAACCACCCTAAAAAATAAAACTACATTCCCCTTTAATTTTAAATGATTCAAACCTCTAGTGTTAATTTCGGTTCCAGAATTATGATTTAGACTCTAAATTCAAATCATAAATCATAGTTCTAATTCTAAAACTAAAAACCACCCTGATTTGAACCATTCCTATCAACACAACCTTAGTCACCAAGCGGGAATCGAGGCCAGCCCTGACTAGATTTGGGCATTCTTGGTATGCCTTCTCTAAGGTGCAAAAGCGTACGTAATTCAAAAGCTAATTGGACGAGCAGCTTCCCTTGCTTCATCACTCTCCTTAAGGGCAAGAAGACCTTCTAGTGGATGAAAAGTGCGAGATCGCTTTAAAGGAGTTCTTAATGAATCCTGGAGTCAAGCCAATCGACAACAAACCTCTATTTCTATCGGTAGCAGTTTAAGAAAAGTATTATGATTTAATTAAACTTTATAAAAATTTAATGATTTAGAATTATGCTTACTGCTAAACCTTTTTTTCTCCTAACCCTACCAAAGATTTTTTTTTTTCTTTGTAAAAGGTTGGTTTTGCAATTTGCTACAGAGTTGACTATCAATTCTTTTATATGTTGAAAAAAAAAATACTGGTATAACACAATTTCTAACTATTATATTTCTTTTAAAGTTATGTTAAATGATAATACTTTTGTTTTAATATATGTGAAACGATTATATTCTTATTTGAAGGTTAAAAATTTAAAATCTCGGTCCTATAATTTGTACACATAATCTAACTGTAAATCCACTCTCATGTCTTCAATTTTAAGGTCTCGAATTTGAATTCCCTGGTTCCCGGAATTTTTTTTTCCCCTTAAAAACTGTCTCCTATTGATATGGTTCTTTTTTCATAAATAATGTTTTTTTGAAAGAAAAAGTATAATTTAGACGTTATATTCTGGTCAAAACCGAGTAACGAGCACCTTCCTCGTAACTTCGTGGCCCAATCAAAAGAATTTCCAACTCTTTTCTTCCTGAAAATTTCATAACGTATTCTTGGTCATGACTGATCATGACGTTTCATTAGCAAAAACTAAAAGCAAAAATTTTTAATGTAGCAACTTCTAGGCATCTTCCATCTAGAATCATAGAAATACATGAAAACGCACCTTCTAGACATCTTCGTGCATTGATGATCTTCTATATAAAAGTCAAATCACCCAATTCTCAGGCCATATCCGCCGTTACTGCCACTCTACTCCGAGCGACACCAATTCAAAAATCGAAAGCAACACTCTCGCGCTTGCAAAAAAAAAATGTTGCCAAAGAGTTGCCAGAACAAAACGACGTCAGTCCCGAATAATAGCATCACTAGCTGCAACGTCAAAAAACCCAACTTCGGTAAGGAAATTATAACATTTGCTCCAATCTTTGCTCATGTCAACCTCACGATCAGCAGCATCAGCACAAGCTACCGCGCGTACGCTAACAACGACATCGCCATGGTCGCTTCCATCGCATTCGTCTTCATAGGATACTTCGTGTTGCAGATATGTTTCAGAGCCTTAAACCGGTTGCCTCAGAACGAGGAATCAACGAAGAAATTGTTGCTGAAGATCACCGCATGGGGCTTGTCGAGCGCCATCCTGTTCGTCTTTGCATATCAGTTTTGCACGCTTGGTAGCCTTACTATGACTGTCGTAACGTTCGGCGTGGTGATTGCCGGCAGTGCTTGCATCTTCTTCGTGTATTTCATCTACGACGACAAGAAAAATGGCCCGAATGTTTCGAATTATAGTACCGGTGAGAAAATCAGCACTAATTCTTGCTCTTCTTGTCCTGATCAGAAATACAATGATCATGATAAGTGTACTGCTTCTGCTCTGGAGAAAGTCTAGTTCTTAGAAGAATAGTAGTATTTTATGAGAGGGGTGTGGCACTATATCTATGTAAAAATATATAATTCACAAGTTGTCTTTAGTAGTGCTCACAAGAAAAGTTGTTTTTATTTGTCGTTTATTGATTATTTTATTGAATTTCGCCAATCTGAACTTGCCGTACGTTCAATAGAGTACAATATCATAGCTTAATGAACTATATATTTGAATGAAATCAGTATTAATATTCTATTGACAGTGGAGCAGTGCATCATAAAGCTAAAAGCGATGTAATTCTAATTATCATTTTTTTCTAAACAACATAGAGACAGAAACTATTATTATAGGAATTTTAAAGAATTGAATTGGACAAAGTATAAAATGCAAATAAAAAATTAAAGAAAATTCTTAACCTCCGTGAAGGAGTGAGAAAAAAAAAAAAAAAAACTTTTTCACACATAAAGTGCATCAATTTAAAAGCAATCTTGCCTACCAAACTGTCATAACCTTCGGCATAGTAATTGCCAATTGTGCTTGGCCTTGCGTCTTCTTTGAATATTTCATCCGCGGGGAAGAAAAACGGTTCAATTAATACTCTTAGCTATGTTTTAGTAAGGAGAAAATAAATACTTGACTATTGAAAACTAAATTTTGAAAGAGGCAATAAGTTCATGTAACATATTTTCAGTTCTAAGACTATCTATAAAACAAATGACTTGATTATTCATAATCGTTATTCAGAATCATTTTCAATTTACATGTGTTTTTTGTGAGAAAAAATACTGTAACGAACTACAAACTATAATTTGAATCCTCATAACAAACACAGAGAGAAAAAAAGAGACAATTTATAAATTTATTATTATTATTATTATTATTAAGCCTCGACTAAAGAAGTCCTTATGATCCACATAAGTTATCTGGTGCGGTACTATTAGCAGTTCTGCGAATGTGATCAAAAAAAGAAGTTATTACTTAAAATGAACAAAGCTGCACTGTAACCAGCCAGATTACACTCTCCAACCCTCCTTCACCGACTGCCTTAGAATTATGCATATTACGCGTAGTGCGACAATAACGCGCACTGAGAATCTACCCTTTTTTTTTTTATTTGTAAAAATATACATATAAGAAAAAAGAAAAGAAAAGGGTAGCTTAAACGTTCTCTTTTGTTTGAGCTGAGTAACCAGAACTTTCCACGAAATTCAAGGCAATCAAAATAATTTCCAACTTTACTCAGCCAAAAAAAAAAAAAAAAAAAAGAGAATTTTCAGCTACTTTCTTATCTTCCCCTTCCAGGAATGGTGTGATCATCAAGGACGTGAAAAATTCATAATCTTGGACATGACGTTTCAGTGGCCATAAAAAGAAGTAACTTCCTAGTAATAAAATAACCAATTAAAAATGTTTACATTAAAAATTTCTAACTCTTTTTTTATATTTTCGTATAAAGGCGTCCTCAAAAGTTTATAAAGTGTATCATCATTTATTCAGTTTATCAATTTAAATTTTAATTTATAACGGTAATTTTTATAAAAAATCACATCTTAAATTGTCTTTAAATTGTCTTGAAAATTCAAATAGGAGAACTGAATGAGACTTTAAAAGTAGAATTGAGTCTTCCACTGTTCCGCAACACTTCACATTCCAGAATAGTAAGACGAGGGCTGCAACAAGCTTCCATTTCCAGTGCCTCTTTTGCTCCAACTACTCCTCCTCCCACTCCTAATTTTGTCAAACCATTGAATTTTGTCAAAAGATTTAACGGCCCAAAACCAAACGCCTCCTCAAGCCACCGCCACATTCTCCTTTGTTAAGATATACTTTTATTTATCATTATCTTTCATCCATTCATTGATTCATTCAACAGAGTGATTAACTTTGATATATTTGTGTTTTAGGAAAATTTGACGCACTTCTCACGTGTAATGTTTTCCATCCATTTATATACAAACTTGCCTTCAAAACTAGCTTTAGAAAAAGAAAAAAAAAATTAAGGGACAGCTCATAAACTTGCTACTTTTTTCCTTTGCCGATTAAACCTTATATTTGATAAAAGAACATCCTCCCTAGCTAGGAAAAAAGTAGTACCGGTCATAACCTGTTTAGTTCATAGATTAAAATCATGAGATTAGAACTATTTTCGATTTACGTGTACTTTTTGTGAGAGAAAATATTGTAGAGAACCATGAACCATGATTCGAATCAGAGAACGAATCCTCCAACCAAACGGGAAGATCCTGCAACTGCCAGAGTCGTAAGAATGTGAACAGGAGACAAATGTTATGTTTGTGGAACCACTAGGCTTCTATAGATTTATATAAGTCCGTTTATTTCACCAATTCGAGTTTAAAATTCGAGTTTTCTTACAGTAAAAAATTTTTAGAAACAGTCACATTTAACTTTTTTATTATAATAAAAAATTCTCACATAAAGTCACATCTCAATACTAAATGAGCTCAT
Source organism: Morus notabilis (assembly GCF_000414095.1). Taxonomy (NCBI): domain Eukaryota; kingdom Viridiplantae; phylum Streptophyta; class Magnoliopsida; order Rosales; family Moraceae; genus Morus; species Morus notabilis. The sequence goes on from NW_010357186.1 coordinate 40,751, forward strand.
ATGGATATAAAAGTAAAACTGCGTTCTTTCACAGTATAAACAAATTATTTCGTTCAATCTCGTAACAGTGGAGTATATATGGGTATATATGATTCCATTCTTCCTCAACTATCCATTTAAATGTCGAACCTGAAATGGAAACGACCTGCATATATATATATGCTTTATGACTTATGAGCCCATTATATTCTTTTCTTTTCTAGGTTTAATTATTTTCTTTGGAAGTTAAAATCTTGTTGAGAACTAAAACAAACTTATTATTACTTAACTAAGGTCTAAGCCATACACTCCAACCCTACTTCACCGACTACCTTAGAATTAGGCATATTTACGGGAAGCCCAACAACGCCAACTCATGAGAAATTTCCTTTTTTTTTTTTTTGTGGTAATCTGTAAAAAAAAAAAAAAAATTAGTAAATAGTATATTTTTAAAACAATATACTTAATCTTGAACATGTCTAGACTCTAGAGTTTGCTACACTTTTCAAATTGTATAAAAATGTAATATTGTTATTTCAGAAAAAAAAAATAACTTTTAAAAAAAAAAAAGGTACATGTAAAAATAAAAATCCATTAAATTTCTAACCAAAAAAAAAAGTTTACAGACGGTTCGTATCTCCATATGACGCGGAAATTAGAACTTTAACACCGAAAAATATAAATTGGAGATGCGGGGTATCGATCGCCTAACCTCTTGCGTGCTAAGCGAGCACTCTACCATCTGAGCTACATCCCCACAACAGCAATATAATCATGCCATATAGTTAAATTATATAAATCTTGACTTCTCCAAAGTTCCATCTTCTTCAGAAGCTATAAACGGGTCTCCCACTTTCATTGACGAACTCTCAACTCTACATTCCAAAATGCTGCTGAGGCGAGTGCTGCGACGAGCTTCCATTTCCAACGCCTTGTTCGCTCCTCGCTTCTCCTTCTCCTCTTCTTTGCTTCGCAAATGCCCTCTTTCCTCCTCTTCTGAAATCCCACGCAATTCTTTCGTCGAACAATGGGACGATCCGAACCAAACCATTCCTCAACCCACCGCCACAATATCCGTCGACCGCTCCGGCCTTTGCAATCCACCTGGTGCAAATTTTCGTTCTTCTTCTTCTTCTTCTTCTTCTT
>NW_010357186.1:46012-49713 GCF_000414095.1 Morus notabilis
ATTTTTAATATAATAAAAAAAATTTACATAAAATAATATTTTAATTCAAATTAAAAACTCAAATCAACACTATAAATTTATGTTTTACAAAAGAATTATAATATTTTCTCTCATAAAAATATACATAAACTAAAAATAATTCAAATTACAAATCCTCCAACCAAAACGTTATTATCAACTTCGAACGAATCTTATTATCAACTTCAAACCAACGCAACGCAAGAGCCGAGGCAGTGGGGACTCAAAACCAACGCAACGCAAGAGCCAAGGCAGTGGGGACTCAAATCACTTTCCATTTTTTATTAGGCGAAGGGCGAGACCTTCGAAGCAAAAGCAAGAAAGAATCTTGTTCGTTTGGTGAAGGAAGTGAAGAAGTATGGGAGGGTTTCTCTCAAGCTTTCTCGGAGGACCAGGAGGAGAAGTATCCTCAGACGACGCAGCCGCTTCCTCGTCGGTCATCTCCTTTCACTCCACCGCCAGATGGCAGCTCCACTTCAATTCCTCCCAGGAATCCTCTAAGCTCGTTCGTAACTCTTTCTTCGATTATCTTCAATTTTTCCCTGATAATTTCTTTTACAATTCAGATCTATGTATATACACATATATTATTGTTTTGACTTTGTGTTGAAATGCATGAGAGAAGACGGTGATCGATTTCTCGGCGACGTGGTGCGGTCCCTGCAAATTCATGGAGCCGATCTATAACGACATGGCCGCCAGGTTCTCCGACGTTGACTTCGTCAAGATCGATGTCGACGAGTTGTCCGTAAGTTCCCTTCCCTCGGATTCTCAATTTGCTTCCCTTTTTTTCCCCCTTTTTCTGTACTGATTTTTGTTTTTATTTTTGTAAAAGGATGTTGCACAGGAATTCGGGGTTCAGGCGATGCCGACGTTCGTGTTGACGAAGAAAGGGAAGGAAGTGGACAGGGTTGTGGGAGCCAAGAAGGACGAGCTCGAGAGGAAGGTCCAGAAACATCGCTCTTGAATGAATCAATGGCAGCTCTTAACGCTGCTTCTGTTCGATTCTCACTTTATATATAGTTTAATTTAAAAATGCTTCCTTCCTTCCTTCCTTACCTCGGGTTGGATTGGATTCCAGTTTCGTGTCGATTTAGATCATTATGATGGTGATAATTATTGTGTTGGATTGAATTCTCAATTCTGGTGATAATTCCATGACTGATGTTGATGATTAGCTAATTTCTAGGGAAGATTCAGAGTAGTTGTGTCGTTCTTTTTGCTTACACGGCACTTCATTTTTCAGCTTGATCGGTCAACCCCTTTTAGGTTGTTGTCGTTTTTTCTTGGAAGCTGACGTTTCTGAATATGATGTCGTTTTACCTAGTTATCGTCGTTTTGTTAGAATATTGTCGTCTTATGATAATTATTTTTAAGATTAAGGATCCGTTTAGTTCGCTAATTTAAATTTTTAATTCGAGTTGAGACATTATTTTATTGTGAGAGTTTTTTACTGTAACAAAAAAGTTAAAGTTAGTTAGAAGTCATAGTTTTTGAGAGTTTTTTACTGTAACAAAACTCGAATTATAAATTCGAATCTGTAAAATGAACGGGACTTAAAATATCGTTGCTTGAATTTGACCTGGCACCAATCTGTTGTCGTTTATGTTGTGTTTGATTATTTTCTTGATATTGTCGTTTCGAAGCTTTTAGGTCCTTGCAGACTGCAGTTTTACAGGGTAATGTCGTTTTATTAGCTATTGTGCCCTTGTCGTTTTTGTTACACACCGTCGTCATAGTTTATTCCGTCGTTTCGTTTTCTCTACTGTCGTTTATCAAGCTGCTATCCGTATTTCTTTCTGAAATACAACTGCTACATTCTATAACAAAGCAGTTGTGTTGGAACATGAAAAAAGAGTGAAGTAGCTCAAGTTACGAAATTAAAAGTAACAAATAGGCACACAGATTGGTCCCGCATATGTAAAATATATAAAGCCACCTAATTGCAAATGAGTTTATAGGATGGTTAACACGTTACATTTTTTTCCCGCTCTTTTTGCTCGGAGGTTTGATGCGTTTCACATGTTTCTATAGAATGGAATAGGCTCAGTAACAGAAACAAAAGAGGACATTGCTATGGAGGAACGAGACTAAATAAAAAGGGTCTCATCAAACGGTGTATGCTTGCTGAATAGTGTCTATATCAAGGCCCTTCAATCTCACCACTGATTCCATATGCCCTTTGAGTGTAGTCAGCTCTCTTAGTCTGCACAAATTATAACCCCATCAGATATTAAATTCAGTTCAATACAGATAAGCATCAAGGTATTAGATTCAATTATAATGCGTATGACATTTTGCTAATGATAAACATAAAGCGTGGAACTTACCTTGCAATCTCAGCTCGTCTCTTAGCCTCTTCTGCCATCTGATTGAGTTCTGGGTAAGTAGTGCGCTCAGTAAACATCTTGGTTTCAGGTGGGTGCAGGCCGTGGAGAGTCCTTTGTGCATGTGCCCATTTGAGCTCACGTTCTTCCCTACCAAAATCCTTCTTCCTCGTAAAGGCAATCTAGCCACCCAAGAAAAAAAAAAAGAAAAAAGGTCAGCAGCTTCACCAAATAGATTAGTGTTGTTGAGCCAGTTTCATTCATACCCTTTGCTCAATTACGAGGTCCCAAGCCCTTCCGCTCAGCGCGTATCTAATGAAGAATTTGATGAAGTCAAGTGGGAAGTAGAAAATGAAGTTGTATAGCCAAACCACACCGGCCCAACCCCAGCCAATCCCCGCAATTGCAGCGAAGCTCCAATTTGCATAGACAGCAATTAACGTGGCAATCTGCTCACCAACAAAGAGTTTGAGCAAGTCCATAAGATATCTAAGTAGAAAATGACGCCGAATATTAGGAGATCGAAAATCAGAAGTTACACTCACCAGCTGAGCAATAACAAAAGCACCAAGGAGTAAGAGACCTGGACGCTCGACAAAAGACCAACTCCGGGATCGCGTCACAAATATGAGAGCCTGACTGATGGTGCTCACTTGCAGGTATACTGCGGATGCTAGTTTCCTTAGGCCCTCTTTATCGTTCTTTTGAAGACTTGAAACCCCAAATGTCCTCTAAAAATTTCGATATAGTCAGCCAAAAAAAGGTGCATCAGTTTGAGCATATCGACAGCTGAACTAAGATACACCTTAACAACATGAAGCTGTAACTAATGTTCTAAAGATTACTTACAGGAAAGAAGTCTGTCTTATAGGCCGCCCAGAAGAAAATGACAGTCATCATGGCCAAGTATCCACCAAGAATGATTCCGGTCGTAAAGATCTCTGCCAGCTTCCAACTGTCTGGCTGAGGAGACGGTTTCACCCTATCCTTCGATATAGTCATAATTGTACCTGGTATGACAGAGATTGTGTTATTTAGATTAATCAATCGTTAACTACTACGAAAAGGTATGGCTGATGAGTAATTGAAGAAGGTACGAACCATCATTAAGGATAGCAATAATCAAAACAACGAAAGGCGGGAAATCGAACTGCCATATGAGGGCCAGTAACATGAATCCAAGCTGTTGCACAATAAATCAAAAGATAATAATTCAAGGTCAGATGAGGTACACAAGCTCTAAGGAGAAGTTAAATAGTTAATACAGAATAAATTGTATAATCATTGGAGATACTGTACAAAGGATTATATCCCATCACAAAACCAAACCAGATAACTTACCACAATACGAATTGT
>NW_010357187.1:0-3249 GCF_000414095.1 Morus notabilis
TTCTTTCCAGGTATTATCTTGAGATTAAAATTAAAGTAGTATGGAGTAGAACATGCACAAATCATCATGCTCGGCTTAATCAAAATGGGCCTAATTAATTCTCCGCGCCAGCCCATAATAACAAAGCCATTTAAGCCCAACTCACGAACCCTGAATCTAAATCGGCCCATACGAATTTTCTTTCCTCCCAAAAAACGCGACACGAGACACGAGGTAGCGATATCCACGTGTCAACTCCCACGAAGTTCTCAACAGTCAACAAGCGAGAAATAGATATGGCGGCAGTAACGTCACCGCCATCGATACTACCTCCATTTCTCGGACGAATCCAAACCCAAACCCGCAAGATCTCCACCGTCAGATCAATCCGATTGTCCTCATCACCGTCGCCGCCAAATCCGATGGACGAGCGTCATCCTCCGAAACGAGTCGTCGTCTGCGGCGGCGGAGTAATCGGCGTCTGCGCGGCCTACTTCCTCTCCAAGAAGGGCGCCGCCGTCACGCTCGTCGAGAAATCTTCCGTCGCCTGCGCCGCGTCCGGAAAAGCCGGCGGATTCCTCGCCCTCGACTGGTGCGATGGTAGGCCCCTCTCCTCCCTCGCCCGCGCCAGCTTCAATCTCCACCGTTCGCTGGCGGAAGATCTCGACGGCGCGCGATCGTACGGCTACAGACCCCTCACTACTCTCAGCCTCACCGTCACCGAGTCCAATAACCCTCCCTCCGGTTCCCGACCCTCCGGTAGCTCCAATCTGCCGTCGTGGGTCGACGGCCCAGCTCGGAGCCCGAGGCCCATCGGGACAGTAGAAACGACGGCCCAAGTGCATCCCCAGCTGTTCACGAGAACTCTGATTTCGAAGGCGGTGGAGAGTTACGGCGTTGAGGTGGTGATTGGGAAACTGGAGCGAGTTGAGGTGAGTGAGGAAGGCCGAGTTGACTCGGTGGTGTTGGAAGGCGGGCGAGTGATAGAGTCGGACGGCGTCGTTTTAGCGTTGGGGCCGTGGTCTGGAAAGTTCGAGATGTTGTCGACGATGTTCAGAGTGTACGGTCTGAAAGCTCATAGTATTGTGTTGGAGCCTAAAGAACCAGAGGCGATTACACCTCACGCGCTTTTCCTCAGTTACTATCCCTCTCATGGAGGAAAACCCATGGACCCAGAAGTTTATCCTCGTCCCACAGATACTTTTTGGCGCCAAAATTTTAATTTTTTTAATGAATTATGTCACTAAAGAAAAAGCGTACAAGCTGTTTGAGAAAATGCCAAGGAAACAATAGGCAATACATTAGTACTTTGTAGTTTGACTCGTGCCCACTTCATTTGTATAGTTGTAATATAGTTGAAAAGGTTGAGATTTTGTGATTTCTCACATCCAAGTGATTGAGTGTGTGTTGAATTTTAAGTTTTGAAGCTGAACCAAAAGGCTTTTTGTAATCTAAAAGCTGCTTGTGAGTTGTGATAATGTCTGCGAGGGAATGTGGTGAATTTTGCCAAAATGGAAGTGAACTGGTAAAATGACACTCTTTTATTTTTCGTCGCGCAAATGGAATTTAGTAAAATGATACTATTTTACCCAGCGTTGAGCGAGTGAGGAGTTGTCAATCACAGTAAACTCCAAATCATTTTGTGAATATACATTACCTCTTCAAATTGTTTTACCAAAGCCCCTTGGGCAATATGCCAAGTCTTAGTCTAGCTCTAGCAAGGAGGTTAGGGTGTAGCAATTTTAAAATTTTGAACTTTTCATCAAATTCATGAGCTTGATTTGGGTGGCACTGACAGGTGAGGTGTACGTGTGCGGAATGTCGGCAGAGGCAGATGTGCCAGATGACCCGGAACAGATTGAGGGCAACCCGGTATCGATACAGGTGCTGAGGAGGGTGGCCGGCAATGTGTCAAGCCATTTGAGGGAAGGGGCGGCGCAAGTGAAGGCCGAGCAAGCTTGCTTCTTGCCATGTACGGACGATGAGGTGCCTATAATCGGAGAGGTCCCGGGGATAAAAGGGTGTTATGTGGCCACGGGGCATGGCTGTTGGGGCATCCTGAATGGTCCCGCCACCGGGGCTGCTGTGGCTGAGCTTGTGCTTGACGGGTGTGCCACCGTTGTTGATCTCACTCCATTTAGCCCCGCCAGATTTGTTGGCGGAAAAGGGGCTAGGAAAGTTGTTTGATAGAATCAGAAAATGTTTGATTACTATGTTGTAATTTGTTGGGCGGAGTCACGGAATAAGAAGTGTAGCTTTTTTTCGATTATATCCAAGGAAAACCTCTTATTTTCGATTCTTTTTTTCTTCTGGAAAAAATTATACACATGATGTAAATAGTTTCATGAGACAATATGAAATCTTTGATACAAGTCATATTTAATAATAATTTATATAAAAAAAAAAACCCCGAAAGAGTCGTGAGTAAAACAATTTTGGGTGGGCTCGTATCACCTTTGAGAGCTTAGTGGTCGATGCGGCATTTACGCATACCGCCAATCTTCTAGGCACGTTTTAAAATATGCTAACCATTTACAGCATAAACGATTTTCAACAAAAGAGAAGTGGACACTTGGACGACCATACGACGACCAATTTCCTATCCACGATCTGATGTAATGGATCAACCACTTGGGTTACCCTTTACTGCAAAAAGTAGGCCTGGAGTCCTCTCAAGGAGGGTTTTCAAAAATTTCTTACGCCCAAGCATACTTGCTTAGAACAATTATACTCTATTTTTAAGAGTAAACCACTATAAAATTTTCGGTGTGATGATTTATTTAATACATTTATATTTTACTTGTGTTATGTTTCATGTTTGATTTGCTTTAAGCCGATAGTGAAGGTTAGTAAGGACGATCAACAATCTCAATTGTTCTTATTATCGTTTTATTAATTCAAACTTGTACTTTTATTAGATAAGCATGTTTAAACGAGGAATAATAATCCAAATTCAAATAAATACTATATTTCATATTTCTCAGGTTTTTTTTATATATGTATTTTAAAATTGTTCGGTTTCCGATTATTATAGTATCTCAAGTTTCACAACAAGACCAGAACACTATTTGAACGGTCTAAGTCCAATTTCAGATTGTTAGCATACGGTTATGATGTGGAACCGAACTAACATTCTATAAATCATTAGGGGCCCGTTTAGTTTGCTGATTCGAGTTGAGATGTGACTGTTGTTGAAAGCCTTTTATTGTAGTAAAAAAGTGAGATGTGACTGTTTCTGAGAGCTTTTTACTGTAATAAAACTCAAATTCT
>NW_010357188.1:0-483 GCF_000414095.1 Morus notabilis
TGTGTGTGTTTCTCTGCAGGGGTTCAAGCAAACGAGAAGTCTTCTAAATAAAAGCTTCATGTTGAGGATGGGTGATGGAACACTAGTGTTGGCTGAAGCAGTGGGAGACGTCCATCTTTATTTTGATAGTTATAGGAGTTTATTTTTGCGAGACTGTTTTTATGTTCCTCAATTTAAGAGGAATCTTATTTCTGTTGCTTGTTTATTTAAGGATTCTTATTCAGTTTCTTTTAATAATAAAGTTGTGATTCGTAAAAACAAGTATTTTATCTGTGATGGATGGATGCAAAATAATCTGTATTTTATCAAACCTAAGATAGACTCACTGCTAAACACTGAAGTTGTTAATAACTCTAAAAGGCTTAAAACTTCTCACTCTAATGAAACATATCTTTGGCATTTGCGACTTGGTCATATTAGCTTTGACATGATAAAGAGGTTGGTAAATGATGGACCTTTAAGTTCTTTAAAGGTTGAGTCCTT
>NW_010357189.1:0-283 GCF_000414095.1 Morus notabilis
CGTTAGATTGAAGCTCTCTTCGCGATCTACGACCGCCCCGGGAAGGGCGGCAAATGTTAGTGTCGTAACGGGGCCCATCAATTGTTAGATTAAAGAAGCTCTCTTCGCGATCTACGAATGGCACGGGAACGACGACAACTTTTGGTGTTGTAATGGGGCCCATCAGCCGTTAGATCGAAGCTCTCTTCACGATCTACGACTGGCACGGGAACGGGGACAACTTTTTATGTCGTAACGGGTCCCATAATCCGTCAGATCAAAGCTCTCTTCCCCTCTACAACCG
>NW_010357189.1:345-549 GCF_000414095.1 Morus notabilis
TTCGCGCTCTACCACCGCCACTAGAATGGCGACAACGTTTGGTGTCGAAATGGGGCCCCTCAGCCGTTAGATCGAAGCTCTCTTCGCGCTTTACAACCGCCCCGGGAAGGGCGACAAAAGTTGGTGTCGTATTGAGGCCCATCAACCGTTAGATGAATGAAGCTCTCTTCGCGATCTACGAATGGCACGGGAACGACGACAACT
>NW_010357190.1:0-496 GCF_000414095.1 Morus notabilis
TAGAGGGCGAAGAGAGCTTTGATCTGACGGATTGTTGGCCTCATTAGGACACCAAAGGTTTTCACCGTTTCCGTGCCATTCGTAGATCACGATGAGAGCTTCCATCTAACGACTGATGGGCCCCGTTACGACACCAAAAGTTGTCGCCGTTCCCGTGGCGGTTGTAGGGCACGAAGAGAGCTTCGATCTAACGCCCGATTAGGACACCAAAAGTTTTCGCCGAAAACGTGGCAGCTGTAGATCACGAAGAGAGGTTCAATCTAACGGTTGATGGGCCCCGTTACGACACCAAAAGTTGACACCGTTCCCGTGGCAGTTGCAGAGTGCGAAGAGAGCCTCGATCTGACGGATTATGGGCTCCGTTGCGACACCAAAACTTTTCGTCGTTCCCGTGGCAGTCGTAGATCGCGAAGAGAGCATCGCACTAAACGCTGATGGACCCCATTTCGACACCAAAAGTTGTCCTCATTTCCCGTGCCATTCGTAGATCGCGAAT
>NW_010357191.1:0-234 GCF_000414095.1 Morus notabilis
TCATCATGAATCAAATATAAACATCCATAAATGCAAGTGCCTACCCATCTCATACATACATAATTAAATTTTTTTTTTTATTATCAAATAATCGGAGCATAAATTAATATCGTCTATAGATCGCTCTGATACCAATTGTTGGTCTCCGGATCAAATCCCGCTGCGGAAGCGTGGTGGTGCGGGGAAGAGGCGGATCGTGTATAACAATAATTTTCATAAAACTTTTGAGATACT
>NW_010357192.1:0-286 GCF_000414095.1 Morus notabilis
CGGGAACGGGGACAACCTTTGGTGTCGTAACGGGGCCGGCGCATCAGATATTATATCGGAGCTCTCTTCGTGCCCTACCACCGCCACTGGAACGGCGACAACGTTTGGTGTTGAAACGAGGCCCATCAGCCGTTAGATCAAAGCTCTCTTCGCGCTCTACAACCGTGCCGGGAAGGGCGACAAATTTTCGTGTCGTAACGGGGCCCATCAGCTGTTAGATCGATGCAGCTCTCTTCGCGATCTACGAATGGCACGGGAACGACGACAACTTTTGGTGTCGTAATGG
>NW_010357192.1:310-595 GCF_000414095.1 Morus notabilis
TGGCGATCTACGATTGCCACGGGAACGGTGAAAAGTTTTGGTGTCGTAACGGGGCCCATAATCCGTCAGATCTAGGCTCTCTTCGCACTCTACAACCACCACGGGAACGGTGACAACTTTTGGAGTCGTAACGGGGCCCATCAATCGTTAAATCGAACCTCTCTTCGCGATCTACAGCTGCCACGTTTTAGAGGAAAACTTTTGGTGTCCTAATGGAGCCTATCAGGCGTTAGATTGAAGCTCTCTTCGCGCCCTACAAACACCACGGGAACGGCGACAACTTTT
>NW_010357193.1:0-914 GCF_000414095.1 Morus notabilis
TGGGGTTTGGGGTTTGGGGTTTAGGGTTTAGGGTTAAGGGTTTAGGGTTAAGGGTTTACGGCTCAGGGCTCAAGGCTCAGGGCTCAGGGCTTAGGGCTCGAGGTTCGGTGTTCGGTGTTCAGGGTTCGGGGTTTAGAGTTCTGGGTTCGGGGTTCGAGGTTAACGGTTCAGGGTTCAGGGTTCTGGGTTCAAGGTTCAGGGTTCAGGGTTCAGGGTTCAGGGTTCAGGGTTCAAGTTTCAGGGTTCAGGGTTCAGGGTTCAGGGTTCGGGGTTCAGCATTCACGGTTCAGGGTTCAGGGCTCAGGACTAAAGGCCCAGGTTTCAGGGCTAAGGGCTCAGGGTTCAGGTTTCAGGGTTCAAGGTTCATGGTTCAGGGTTTAGGGTTCAGTGTTCAGGGTTTGGGGTTCAGGGTTCGGGGTTCAGGGTTCGAAGTTCAGGTTTCAGAGTTTATGGTTCACGATTCGGGGTTCACGGTTCACGGTTCAGGGTTCACAGTTCACAGTTCAGGGTTCAGGGTTTAGGGTTCAGGGTTCAGGGTCCAGGGTTCAGGACTCAGGGTTCAGGGTTCAGGGCTCAGGGTCCAGGGTTCAGGGTTCAGCGTTCAGGGTTCAGGGTTCAGCATTCAGGGTTCAGGGTTGGGGGTTAGGGGGTTAAGGGGTTTACGGTGTTTAGGGTTTAAGGTTCGGGGTTGAGGGTTCGGGGTTTGGGGTTCGGGGTTCGGGGTTCGGGGGTTCAGGGTTCAGCGTTCAGGGTTCAGGGTTCAGCATTCAGGGTTCAGGGTTGGGGGTTAGGGGGTTAAGGGGTTTACGGTGTTTAGGGTTTAAGGTTCGGGGTTGAGGGTTCGGGGTTTGGGGTTCGGGGTTCGGGGTTCGGGGTTCAGGGTTTAGGGTTTAGGGTTTGGGGTTTGGGGTTTA
>NW_010357193.1:3407-3864 GCF_000414095.1 Morus notabilis
GGGGTTCGGGGTTCATGGTTCACTGTTTGGGGTTCACGGTTGACGGTTCAGGGTTTAGGGTTCAGGGTTCAGGGGTTAGGGTTCAGGGTTCACCGTTCAGGGCTTAAGGTTCAGGGTTCAGGGTTTAGTGTTCAGGGTTCAGGGTTCACGGTTCAGGGTTGGGGGTTTGGGGGTTCAGGGGTTTGGGGCGTTTAGGGCTTAAGGTATAGGGTTTGGGGTTCGGGGTTGAGGGTTCTTGGTTCGAGGTTCGGGGATCGAGGTTCGGGGTTCGGGGTTCAGGGTTTGGCGTTTGGGGTTTAGGGTTTGGGGTTTGGGGTTTAGGGTTTAGGATTTTGGGTTTGGGGTTTGGGGTTTAGGGTTTAGGGTTTAGGATTTGGGGTTTGGGGTTTGGGGTTTGGGGTTTAGGGTTTAGGGTTTAGGGTCTAGGGTTTAGCGTGTAGTATTTAGGGTCTAGGAT
>NW_010357193.1:5050-6062 GCF_000414095.1 Morus notabilis
TGTCTAGGGTTTGGGGTTTGGCGTTTGGGGTTTGGAGTTTGGGGTATGGGGTTTAGGGCTTAGGGTTCAGGGTTCAGGGCTCAGGGTTTAGGGTTTAGGGTTCTGGGTTCAGGGTTTGGGGTTTAGGGGGTTTATGTGGTTTAGGGTTTAGGGTTCAGGGTTCGAGGTTCGGGGTTCGGGGTTTAGGGTTTAGGGTTTGGGGTTTGGGGATTGGGGTTTGGGGTTTGGGGTTTGGGGTTTTGGTTTAGGGTTTAGGGTTTAGAGTTTAGGGGGTTTGGGGTTTGTAGTTTGGGGTTTAGGGTTTAGTGTTTAGGGGTTAGGGTTTAGGGTTCAGCGCTCAGCGCTCAGGGCTCAGAGCTCAGGGCTCAAGGCTCAAGGTTCAGGGTTCAGGGTTCAGGGTTTACGGATCAGGGTTCAGGGTTCAGGGTTCAGGGTTCCGGGTTCAGGGTTCAGGGTTCCGGGTTCAGGGTTCAGGGTTCCGGGTTTACAGTTTGGGGTTTACAGTTCACGGTTCTGGGTTCAGGGTTCAGAGTTCAGGGTTTAGGGTTCAGGGCTCAGGGCTCGAGGCTCGGAGCTCAGGGTTTGGGGTTTGTTGTTTGGGGTTCGGTGTTCGGGGTTCGGGGTCCGTGTCCAGGTTCGGGGTTCGGGGTTTGGGGTTTAAGGTTTGGGGTGTAGGGTTTAGGGTTTAAGGTTTAGGGTTTGGGGTTTAGGGTTGGGGTTTGGGGTTTCGGCTTTAGGGTTTAGGGTCTAGAGGGTTTAGGGTTCAGGGTTCAGGGTTCCGGGTTCAGGGTTCAGGGTTCCGGGTTCAGGGTTCAGGGTTCCGGGTTCAGGGTTCAGGGTTCCGGGTTCAGGGTTCAGGGTTCAGGGCTCAGGGCTCAGGGTTCAGGGCTCTGGGCTTAGGGTTCAGGGCTCTGGGCTCAGGGTTCAAGGTTCAGTGTTCAGGGTTAAGGGTTCAGGTTTTACGGTTTAGGGTTTGGGGTTTAGGGTTTGGGGTTTGGGGTTTGGGGTTTAG
>NW_010357194.1:0-2072 GCF_000414095.1 Morus notabilis
ATGAGAGGGAAGGTTTTACAGGGAGTGATTACTTGGACTGGTTTTGATCGAGTTAAGATGTCAGGGATGAGGTTGTGGTGGCCTTTTATATGTTTGACATAAAAGTCATATCTTTCAAACCAACTCTTAAGTCTAAGTAATTGTGGATCAGGGAGGGTTTTATTTTTGAAATCAAGGACTTTGGGAAATGATGAATTATCCATCTAGACCTCAAAATTAAAACCTCTAAAATGGAAATCAAACTTCTGAATTCTGTATTTTACCACAAGAATCTCCTTGTAGATGGTGTGATAGTGCTTTTCTGATTCTTTGAATTGGCCACTGGCATGACCACAATAGTACCTCTTGTCGTCTTCTTCTTCGATGAGGATGGCCCCCCAGTAGTGATCACTTACTTCTGTCTGTAGGATTCTTTTTCCTGTGTTTGGAATCTTCAGAGGTGGTGGTGACTGTGCTATCTTTTTAAAAGCAGTGACAGCGTCTGTCTGTTCTGTTCCCCACTGTGAAGGATTCTTTTTCAACATTTTTGACAGCTGGCTAGTGTGTTCAGTCACGCGTGGGATGAAATCTCTGAGATAATTGACTATCCCTAAGAATTGTTGAATCTGCTTTACAGAGAGGTTCTTATATGGAAACGTCAATAATTCTCGAGCAATGTGTGGGCCAGGTTGAAACTTTTCTTGGGATATTTGCATCTCTAGGAATTCGATCTGGCTTTGTCCTATTTGGCTCTTCTTTTCTGAAAGCATGATTCCATGCTTATCGACAATTTGATAAAATTGGGCCAGTCGGACCTTGTGGGCTTCTTCATCCTTTGAGAACAGAAGGATATCGTACATGTAGACTAAGGCACTGTAGAAAATGGGCTCAAAGATTTGGGCCATCGTTCGTTGGAACAGCGACGGGGCCGTCTTAAGGCCAAATGGCAGAACACCCCATTGGTACTGTGCATCTGGAATACAAAAGGCTGTCTTGGGCCTGTCTTCCGGGACAATTCCCAATTGCCAAAAAGCTCCTTTGAGATCAAACTTAGAGAAGACTTGGGCTTCTCTCAAGTGGGTGAACAGAGAGCTGGTCAATGGGGAATTTGTCATCCTTCAGGAACAGGTTCAGAGGCTTGTAATCAATGACAAGCCTTTTCTTTCCTCGGACCTGTTCATTTTTTTTTCACATAGAAAGCCTGGCAAGCCCAATTTGACTTGGTGGGCTCAATCAATCCTTGTTTGAGGAGTTGAGCACATTCTTCACGGGCCAAGGCTAAGTCTGATGGGGTCATTCGTGGATGAGTGGCCTTTGTTGGGTTGACGTCCTCATTTTTCTTAAAAGGAAGCTGTATGAAGAACTTCTGGTTTTTCCATAGTGGGCTAGGATGGTGAAATTGATCATGGTTGTCAGCACAGCACTTCAGAAGTTTATTTTTCATGTCTTCATATTTTGTTGGAGCTTCCTTGATGGAAAACATCTTTGGAATGGTGGAGTAGGGTCTGAACTGTCTTTTGTACTTCAATCCTGTGGGAAGGATTTAAAGGCTTCTTGCTTGACAGTAGACATCCATTCCGATGAGTCTTTCCTCAGAAGAAGAAGATGAACCTGTTTCACAAAAGCGTAAACCAGTAACAGGTGAAAAAGAGAAAAGACAGGAGTACCCTCCTGCCTGCATGGTTTTCCCTTAAAAGGAAGAAACAGCCCCAGAATCAGCAATGTTTTCTGAATCAATCTCGGCCTCTGAATCAGACTCAGAACCATCAGAGTCTTCAAAAAGTTCACCTGAAACAGAAACAGATTCCAATAAGTCTGAAGAAGCAGACGATACCATGGACATCACACAACTGCTGATGACTACCTCTACAGGATCCAATGATCAACAGACACAGACGGAGATGGGAGAACCCACACGGGAATCACCCCCCATAATTGAAGAACCTCCTGATGTTCAGCCTATAGAGATACAACCAGACGGAAGAACTAAAGCTTCAACGCAGGCAGAAGAAGTTCTAAATTGGCAGACCCAAAACGCCAGGGTATAGAACCAAGTCCTGCAGAAGATCGAAACTAAAGTTGATAAGGTCATA
>NW_010357195.1:0-1168 GCF_000414095.1 Morus notabilis
GGGCAAAATTCAAAAAACTAGCCGTTTTCGGGTATTCGGGCAACTCGGGCAGGTCGGGTTTCAGGCATAATTCGGGTAAAAATTCAAAAAACTAGCCGTTTTTGGGTATTCGGGCACCTCGGGCAGTTCGGGCAGGCGGGAAAAATTCGAGCAAAATTTAAAAAAATAGCCGTTTGAGTGATTCGGGCAGTTTTTCAGGCAGCGGGTTCGGGCATTTTTCAGGCACTTCGGGCACACCGAATTTTCGGGCATTTTTCGGGTCGGGCAATTCGGGCATGGTCAGAAAAATTCAAAAAAATCCCGGCGGATGGCGGTATACGGTGGTTAGACGGCGACTGGCAAGGGTGGACATGTTAAATTCGGGCTACTCGAGCCCGAACCCGAAAATCTTGCTTGGGTGGGCAGGAAATGGGCTTGCCCGCCCGAGTTTGAAAAAATTCAAGCTTCAGGTAGCCCGCCGACCCGAAGTTCCAGCACTGATCAGGACGACACGCTATTAGAGTTAGCTAGATAAGTTAAGCAGGTTAGTTAGTTTGTTAAGTATATGTACAGCTCAGCAAGTTAGTTACATGGTTAAGTATATGTACAGCTCAGCAAGTTACAGCTTGCTCAGCAAGTTTGTTTCTATCCTGTATATATATCCTTTTGTATACCATTATTCAGTTGAATGAAACAGTTCAGTTTCATAATATGGTATCAGAGCGCTAATTCGTTGCTCATTATTTTTTCTCGATTCCATTGTTGTTCTTCTTTCACAAATTTGTTAAGTGTTATTCAATTTCACTCACAATTTGATCTTCTTCATCAACATTTTCTTCAAGATTGTTGAGTGTTCATTCATTTTCCCTTTTTGGTTGATTTTCTTCTTCAATTTCCATGGGAACTCTGAGATCTGGCGATTCCACCTCCGCATCTGGCAAGTTCGCCATTGATGATCCTTTGAGTCCGTATTTCCTTCATCATTCTGACAGTCTTGGTCTTGTGCTTGTCTCGCAACAGTTGATTGGAGATAACTATGCCTCCTGGAGTCGAGCGATGATAATTGCTCTTTCGGTGAAGAACAAGCTCGGATTTATTGACGGATCCATTCAGAAACCTGAAGGTACTGATTTGAACCTCCTTCACTCATGGATCAGAAACAATAATGTTGTCATTTCATGGATTTTAA
>NW_010357196.1:0-257 GCF_000414095.1 Morus notabilis
ACCCTTAACCCTAAACCCTAAACCCTAGACCCTAGACCCTAGAACCCGATACCCTAAACCCTAAATCCTGAACCCTGAAACCTGAACCGTGAACCCTGAACCCTGAACCCTGAACCCTGAACCCTGAACCGTGAACCGTGAACCCCGAACCTCAAACCCTAAAACCTGAACCACGAACGCCGAACCCTGAACCCCAAACCCTAAACCTCAAACCCTAAACCCTAAACCCCAAACCCCAAACCCCAACCCCCAAACCC
>NW_010357197.1:0-488 GCF_000414095.1 Morus notabilis
TAGATCGAAGCTCCCTTCGCGATCTACAACTGGCACGGGAACGGCGATATCTTTTTATGTCATAATGGGTCCCATAACCCGTCAGATCAAAGCTCTCTTCGCCCTCTACAATCGCCACGAATAAAGCGACAACTTTTGGTGTCGTAACAGGGCAGGCCCATCAGAGGTTATATCGAACCTCTCTTCGCGCTCTACCACTGCCACTAGAATGGCGACAACGTATGGTGTCGAAACGGGGCCAAAAAAAGAAGCTCTCTTCGCGCTCTACAACCGCCCCGGGAAGGGCGACAAATGTTGGTGTCGTAACGGGGCCCATCAACCGTTAGATCAAAGAAGCACTCTTCGCGATCTACGAATGGCACAGGAACGATGACACCTTTTGGTGTCGTAATGGGGCACATCAGCCGTTACATTGAACCTTTGTTCGCGATCTACAACTGCCACGTTTTCGGTGAAAACTTTGGGTATTGAAATGGGGCCCATCAGCT
>NW_010357198.1:0-6872 GCF_000414095.1 Morus notabilis
TTCACAATTGGAGACGCAAAACACAAACATGCTACGTTAATTTTACCGATTCGAGTTTAGAATTTGAATTTTACTACAGTTAAAAACTCTCCAAAACAGTCACATCTTACTTTTTATATAAAATTACATATCAATTCGAATTAAAAACTCAAATAACAAAATAAACGTCCAAAAAACTCCACAAGTCAAACTTTTTCACTACAGTATTTTCTCTCAAAAAAATTCAAATTTCTGCATAAACTTCTGTACAAAAATTTGAAAAATAAAAACACCCCAGAAAAGAAAATCCAAGAGAAGCCAAACCTGAAGAGCAAGAACAAGAGCATCGGAGCCAACGGAATGAGGACCCAATTGAGTCAAAGCCTCGACATGCTTAAGAGCTTGGATTTCAGAGAAACCCCTTTTGCCGGCTTGCTCGGAAGTGAGAGGCGAAGGCAAGTTCTGATACTGGTAATAGTAAACGGTCCAGGAGGAGTAGACGATCAACACGAACAGGGCCTGAAACACGAAACGCGACCTCTGTGGGGCTTTTGGTCGAACGTCTGGACGGACGTTGAATTCGCGGCCACCGCGTTGACTCTCCGGCTGATTCGGAGATTCCGAGGAAGAAGAGGATTGGGGTTGAGACCTCCGACTCATTTTTTTTTGTTGAGTGTGAGAGTAGTTGGAGAGTAGCGAGGATGGATATATGGGTCTGTTAAGTTTCGGTTTGACCTCGCTTATGTTACATGTTTTTTATTTTTTTTTATTTTAAGTTGACTGTTGAGCAAACCTCGGCATAAAAATAATAAAAATTACATAAAAATTATCTTTATGATATCATAATCCAAAACTTCAACTATAAGAAATTAAATTCTTAAAATTCAATCCAAAAACTGAAAAATAAATTTAAAATTTAAAATCCTAAGGACATTATTCTTTTTTTTTTTGTTTATTTCTTTATAAGGACATTTCTTTTTCTACTTCCGCATCAGACTTCATATTAACATGCATAATCGAGGGTTAATTTTTAAGTTTTTAACTTTCATATATGTGCCTACCTTCATTTTAAATAAATTTCCATATAATATCTCCAAAAGGAGAAATACCCACGAAATATAGGAAATAATAATAATAATATCAATAATAATAATTGAAATATGAAAAAGAAAAAGAGAGTAGAACGTTCTTTTTTGTTTTGAGGGAAGAGGAAGCAAAAGGGAACAAGAAGTTAGAGGCGAGAAAAATGGGTTCAGCTATAGTTGTTCCGACGAACAATCTCGCTCTTCTTCTCTAATGAGAGACGGCGAAGGAATTCCTTAAAGAAGAAGAAATGAGCGCGAGCCACCCTTCAGTTCACCCAGTGGATGCGGTGCCTCCTCCGGCGACCGATGCGGCGGCGGCGGCGGCGGAGGAGAATCCGATGCCGCGTGGACGGATGAAGGACGTCCAGGGCATGCCCGGCACTCCCTCCGGCCTCGCCTTGCGCCTCTTCCAGTTCGCTTTCTCCGCCGTCGCTCTCTCCGTCATGGCCTCCACCTCCGACTTCCCTTCCGTCACCGCCTTCCGGTAACCTAATCCCAATTTTCTCTTTCTTTAGTTTCAGAATTTGAGTTTTTGAAGAATAAGTAATTTTCTTTTATTTTGTTCCTGATATGGCAGCTACCTTGTTGTTGCTTCGAGCTTGCAAAGCATATGGAGTCTGTCTCTTGCGATTGTTGATGTTTATGCCATTTTGGTTAAGCGAAGCCTTCGCAATTTCAGAGTTGCCACCTTGTTTGCTGTCGGTGATGGGGTAAGAAAAATGTTATTTCGCAATTTCATAATTGAAAAAAAAAATGCTGATATTTGATTGAAGGATATTGTTTTGATTTCTTTTGTGTTTATTTGTTTATTTTTATTTTTTAATTTTGCATAGTCTATTAAGTTAACTCTGTATTTGATCCTAAAGAGTTATTTGATTGGCACTCAGATAATCAATGTTTTATGGTAATCTAAACTCTGGAATTATAAATATTGACTTTGTGGAACACTGCTAAATTCAGGACCTCTTTCTGCAGACATAGGTCCAAGTAAAAGGAATGATTAAACGTTTTTCCGTTTATTCAATTTCTTTGGTGTTCCATTATTTGTTGGATAATTGGATTAAAGTTTGTGATAGTGCAACTGAAAACATTTTAAAGCCATTTGAGCAAAGTATCTGCTGGATTTTTCTATTGTAAAGCCTCCATATTTGAGATACTAACCAGTGAGAATCTGGATGGGCTTGGCTTTCCTTTTGTTGGGAATTGTCATTTGTCTTCTATGGGTGCTAAACCACCCTCCAGAGATCAGAAGGTGTTTCTTCTACAGATCTTAATTAGTATATGCCCATCTTGGTTTGGTAGAAGAAAGCATGAAAGTTGGAGCATCAATCTATTCATGGCTTATTACATGCCCAAGCACATATATTTTTCAAATGGTTGTTTGTGAAACTGCCAGTGTATGTTGATCAGAATCAAAGGGTTTTGAAGGGAAACAATGGAACCTTGTTTTATTTTGGTTTTGGAGGAGAAAAAAAAAATCTCATTATTTTCCATCCTCTTGAAGAAAATAAACCTTTATAAGAACTATTAGCACCCTCAGAATCGTTTAAGGCCTGACTATTAGCAATAATCCTAGAAAGGGAAGTAATAATCCTTATTCTTATTTTTTCACGTTCCTTTTGGATCTCATTACCTTTGCAACTTTTCTCATTACATTCCTTTACATTTAGGTAAATGCCCTGAAAATGATTAGGTTATTATTTGGTTCCAAGTCTGAGTTCCTAAATAGAATGCAAGTTACGAACCATTCTTTTGGCCATTGGTATGCAAAGCAGTCTCGTTTAAGATTCACGAACAAGAACATTTTATAACCTGTTTGTCACCCTTTGCTTCTCTGAAACAATTGGACTTCAAATTATGTTTCTTACACTTTTTTATCCCTTTATCGCAGATCACTTCAACACTCATATTTTCTGCAGCTTGTGCATCCGCTGGTATCACAGTTCTCATAGGCAATGATCTGAATGACTGCACAGAAAACCACTGCACTAGGTTTCAGACAGCTACCGCTATGGCTTTTCTGAGTTGGTTTGCTGGTTCGCCATCGTTTCTTTTCAATTTCTGGACACTGGCTTCCAAATGAAAGTACTCAAAAGCTATTCTGGTGCAGTCATGTTGGCTTAAACCAAACAGGAAAACCAATAGTTGGTATACAAGAATTGGCATGAAAACTTGGATTAATTTGCCACACACTTAGTTGTGCTGGCATTTGAAAGTGAACAAAAGAGTATATAAGGTCAGTGGGTTAATACCCTTACCATAATGCCGTTGCCTCGTCTCTTTAACTTCTTCCTACTTTTAGGGCAGTATATGGGCGATAGGCAATTATTTACAATGTGTGGTAGGCTGAGTCATATCAAGGTGCTAGGCCTTGTTGCCCACCAAACGCAACCTTTTGTTAAGAGTCTTAAGACTTAATCGCTATTTTTTTCTATAACAATTCTTAACTAATATATTAGCTGTCTCTGCAAGTATGATTTACATTACATTATTAGTAGTTTTTTTTAATTATATTTTATAATAACAATAAAATCATTTTGGTAACTTCTGTTACAGTGAAATATCTCATTGGTATTATGTGTTTTTAATGATGTTAAAACGATACATTCGTCTTTAAAGAAACATTTTTTTTTTTAATCTAAGACAGATTTTTAGGACATATAATGTCCAAACTGCTGTGTTTTTAATGATGTTAAAACGATACATTCGTCTTTAAAGAAATATTTTTTTTTTAATCTAAGACAGATTTTTAGGACATATAATGTCCAAACTGTCTTTTTCATTAATTAAATGGAAATTAATAATTTTAAAAATATTTTCTAAAAACATTTTAATTTATTCTAAAAAATTATTAGTTTATTGTTAGTTAGTGAGAATGGTAAATTGAACATTTTATATCTTAAAAATCAGTTTCAGTGTATCAAAAGAACATTTCTTTAAAGGTTAATGTATCGTTTTAATGTTATTAAAAATACAGGATACTAGTAAGATGTTTAACTATAGCAGAATGTACCAAAATAATTTTATCACTTTATAATTTCTCCTAAGTCTCAAAAACCCAACGCTCTTTTACTGAACTTAAAACTGTTGGCAACTTTGTTCAATCTATCGATGAATGAAAAAGCTAATGTGACACCAAGGGCGCGTTTACCAAACATAAAGGAATGTAATGAGAAAGATAATGAGATTAGAAAGAAGGATTAAGGGTCATTGATTTGTTTTCAAGTGTTTACATGATTATTAGATGGTGTAATAGAAAATAATCTTATTCTCTTTCTAGTGTTTATTAAAATTAGGACTAGCAATATTATCAATGTAATTATTAGAAAGTCTATTTACACAATTAAATAATCATTTGATTATATAATAATTCATTAAAGGTAGATAATTAAATTAAGAATTCATTTTCTTTGACAATGAATCAATAGTAAAAAGATGTAAGGATTGACAATCCCTATATTGTGTGGGGCCACTAAATTTTCATTATTGATTTTTAAGTAAACACATTATTAAAAAAGAGGGAATTAATCCTTCCTTTCCCTTTGATACAAAGTAAACATGCCCTAAATTTACAAACTCCCTAGAATTTAGGGGTTTCTCTGGTAAGTTCTAAAAAAATGAACTACCGAAAAGTTATAGTGACTTTTTCAATTAGATGTGATTTTAATCATACCCAACAATCAGAAACTAGTTTTATTAGAAAAACTCCTCTTTTTTTTTTTAATTTAGAGGGTGAGAGATTTGAACTCTCCACCTTATAGTGGAGTTAGATGTGAAATAATCGTTAAGCTATGCCTGTAACAAAAAACTCCTCACAATTTAATCAATTTAAAAGCTCTAATTATTAAAATATAATAAATGTTAAATTAACAAATACCATCCTAAAAAGGAATTAAGGGATCAAAGCTCCTCACAATTATAGTAGTAACCCTAATTTTTGTTGATAATTTAGTGACATCATTTTTCCTGACTAACACTTTCAACAATTTAGAGATATGGTTGATTCATAAATTTAAACACAAAATTAAAAAAAATATTATAGTAAAAGTTTAAATTGTCATTTAAACCTGCGAAACAAACAAAGTCGATTAGGGCTTCAATTTCTTTCATTTAGTTCGCTTTTTTATTGAAATCTCAACAATGTTAGTCAAAGAAAATGTCACTGCAATTGAACTAGAGGTGTGATTGTGATACTAATAAGGCTTTTTTTATAGACACTCTTTGACTTTTTAAATTTAACAATTTACTCATTATTCTTCTTTTTCTGGTAATTGGCTCCTTTAACCTAAAATTTTTACAATTAAGACCTAATAGAAAACAATTTTTTTTAACGATTTTGATCACATAAGTTGTAACTCTTGCATGAGTATTGTTGAAGGCAATGAAAGTCATTTCTCATCCTATTTGTTTAGTTATTGATATTATAGTCATTTAATGTGTCTGAACACAATCAGTTATGATAAATAACTCTTAGTTTAACATGGGTTATTTCCTATTTAGACACTCCAAGAGAGGTGACCTTTATTACCCTCAATGGATGTTCATGTGTGCTTCAAGTGATCAAAATTGTATAAAAAATAAAAATAAAATGGACCAAATTACTAAATAGAAAAGTTAAGAGGCACCGGTATAAAAAAGCCTATTATTAAAAGTTTAGAGGTGTTGATGTAATTTTGTTTTATTTTAATAGTTTTTTAGATTATTTTCATAAATACCCTCAAATTATGTACCTTATTTCAAAGTGCCCCTTAATTTTTTAAAATGATTCAAAACACCTCTCGATCTATAGAAAACAGATCAAACTACTCCTTTTGTTCAAATCCGTCTATAATCCTAACGGATTTCTGACGTGGCAATCATTAAACATTAATTTAAACCACTAAATTCTAATTAAACATATAAAACTGCTTAAATATTTGAAAAATAAAAAAGAGAGAAAAATAATTGATTTTAAAATTAAATTAAAACATTAAACGATCTCAATTGTTAGAAAATTCTAGAAAAACATTTCCTTTACTCTCTTTGAATCATTGTTGGGGCGTGAGGATCCGATCATCCTGTTGGTTGCCGAATCGAATTCGGACGCGGAAGAGTGGCGGTAGGCGGATCGTGTATAACAAAGATTTTCATAAAATCTTTAAGATACTCTATAGATTATATTAATTTATGCACGAATAAATTAATCTCATTAATTCATATATTAAGAAGTCAATTAAGAATAATACCTAGCGCCGATTAGGTCGATAACTTGAATTCTTTGACCTCGAACAATCCTTGCTCCAAGCTTTGTGTTTAGAAAACCAAAGTCTTCCACGTCAATTCATTGATTCCACGTAGACGTGTGTGTGGGCACACGTGACACAAAACAGGTTTCAATAACACTCGAATTTCCACAAACACCAACGCTTTTTTGGAGAAAACATTTTCCTCTCTTTTCCCTATGAGAAATTTCGGCCACGCTCAATAATTAGGGCAGAAAATTGTTTTCAAAAATTGTCTACACAGTTTTCTATCATTCTCATATTTAAAGAGTATAAGTCAAACTTCAAAAAGGAATTAAATCTCTATCTCCTATTTGAATTTGGAACAAAAAATCTCCTACACCTTATCCCTTAAGTGGCCGGCCATGTAGGGTTTCTATCCCTTGTGTGTGGCGCCAATACTGGATAGGGAAGGAAGAGAAAATCATCCTTTATCTTGGCGACCCCAGGGCAGCCCCGGTGCAGCCCCGTGGCGACCCCAGGGCAGCCCCGGTACAGCCCTGGGGCGGCCACTGTACATCCCCGGGGGGGCCCCGGGGCAGACCCA
>NW_010357198.1:8818-9115 GCF_000414095.1 Morus notabilis
TTTTCTTGCGATCTCGAATAATCTTAATCCCAAGAACATAGCTTGCCTCTCCCAAATCTTTCATTTGAAATTGGTTGGCTAACTACTCTTTTACATCTGTTATCAATCCCACATCATTCTCAATGAGTAGGATGTCATCGACGTAAAGAACTAAGAAGACCACATTCTCTTCTTTATTGTACTTGTAGACACATGGTTCATCAATATTTTGATCAAATCCATAAGACTTTATAGCCTCATCAAACCTGATGTTCGATGATCTAGAAGCCTGCTTCAATCCATAAATGGACCTCTGCA
>NW_010357198.1:9158-9761 GCF_000414095.1 Morus notabilis
TTCTGGCTGATCCATATAGATGGTTTCCTCAAGATAGTCATTCAAAAAAGCTGTCTTGACATCCATCTGCCATATCTCATAGTCAAAATATGCTGCAATGACCAGGAGTATCTAGATGGACTTAAGCATGACTACTAGTGAGAAAGTTTCCTCATAGTCAACTCCCTCTCTTTGGGTATAACCCTTAGCCACTAACCTTACTTTATAAGGCTCTACTTTTCCATCCACTCATCTCTTTCTCTTGAAGATCCACTTACATCCAATGGGTTTTACCCCTTCGGATAGATCTACAAGTTGCCAGACTGAGTTAGAGTACATAGACTCCATCTCGAGTTTCATAGCTGCTTGCCATTCTTCTTTATCAGAATCATCCATCGCATCTTTAAAGGTCGATGGATCCTCATTCCCATCATCAGCAGTGACGATTTGAGCTTCCCCGGTATATCGGTCGGGTAACCTGCTTACCCTCCCACTACGACGAGGTGCCATAGGAGTCTGATTAAGAACTGTGGTATTTTCTCTGAGTAATCCGATAACTCTTGCCGGCTGTGGTTCGATCTCATCGGAAAGTAACTCTTCCAAAACTATTTTACTTCTGGGCTT
>NW_010357199.1:0-577 GCF_000414095.1 Morus notabilis
TAATCTCTGTTTGCGCTCTGCAACCGCCACGGGAACGGCGACATATTTTTGTGTCGTGACGGGGCCCATCATCCGTCATATCAAAGCTCTCTTCGTGCTCTACAATTGCCACGGGAACGGGGACAACCTTTGGTGTCGTAACTGGGCCGGCCCTTCTGACGTTATATTGAAACTCTTTTCGCGTCCTACCACCGCCACTCTAATGGTGACAACGTTTGGTGTTGAAACGAGGCCCATCAGCCGTTAGATCAAAGCTCTCTTCGCACTCAACAACCACCCCGGGAAGGGCGACAAATTTTGGTGTCGTAATGGGGCCCATCAGCCGTTAGATCGAAGCTCTCTTCACGATCTACAACTGGCACGGGAACGGCGACAACTTTTTATGTCGTAACGGGTCCCATAATCCGTCAGATCAAAGCTCTCTTCCCCCTCCACAACCGCCACGAATTTAGCGACAACTTTTTGTGTCGTAACGGGGCCGGCCCATCAGAGATTAGATTGATGCCCTCTTCACGATCTACGACTGCGACGGGAACGGCAAAAAGTTTTGGTGTCGTAATGGGGCCCATAATCCGTC
>NW_010357199.1:623-953 GCF_000414095.1 Morus notabilis
GTCGTAGCGGGGCCCATCAACCGTTAGATCGAACCTGTCTTCGCGATCTACAGCTGCCACGTTTTTGCCGAAAACTTTTGGTGTCCTAACGGGGCCCATCGGGCGTTAGATCGAAGCTCTCTTCGCGGCCTACAACTGCCACGGGAAGGGTGACAACTTTTGGTGTTGAAATGGGTCCCATCAGCGGTTTGATCGAAGCTTTCTTCGTGATCTACAACTGCCACGGGATCGGCGAAACTTTTGGTGTCGTAACGAGCCCCATCAGCCGTTAGATCGACTCCCTCATCGCGATCTATAAATGGCACGGGAACGGTGAAAACTTTTGGTGTC
>NW_010357200.1:0-419 GCF_000414095.1 Morus notabilis
AGAAAAAATGATTTCAATGTAGAAAAGAACAACAAAATTAGTCAAACACCTGTAATCTAACATATATGGAGTATTATAGGAAAAAGATTTTTTTTAGAAATATATTTGTAAAAAATATTTGAATTGAGAAATTAAAAAAGAAAAATAATTTAATGAAGTGAAAGAAACATCAATGAAGGATAAGAATTTAAATAAGAAATAACTAAGGGCTAAAAAACAAAGTATGAAAAACAAAAAAGTAACAAAAAAAGAAAAAAAAAGAACAACAGAAACAAAAGAAATGAAAACGACACCCAAAAACAAAAGAAACAAAAGAAACAAAAAAGTAAACGAAACCCTTATATACATATGTAAGGTTTGTCTACAATTATACTCAGTGGCGGAGCCATAAAATTTTGGGAGTTGAGAAAAATTTTAAA
>NW_010357200.1:437-844 GCF_000414095.1 Morus notabilis
TATTTTAATTTTAAAGCTTTTGGCGTTTCTCTTTTATCTTTTTTATTCTATTTTATGTCTTATTTATTTAATCTCTAATTGAAGTTAATTCAATTTTCAAAGTTTAAAGTCTACAAAATTATGAGTATATATAATAGTGTAGTTAATTTTTTTTCTTTTATAAGGATTTTAAGTTTCAACTTTTAGTATACTTAAGAGTTGAAATTTAAGATATTATATAAGAATTTAATTTAAAAAATTAAAAATGGGTATGATTAAACTAAAAGTTTGAAGATAACAGAAAATATTTTAAAATATATGCAAAAATATAATTATAAAATTTTAGGCGGGCAAAAATCATAGAAAATTTTCATATTTGTTAACTACCATTATTTTAGTCAAAATATAACCAACAAACTTTGATTATA
>NW_010357201.1:0-256 GCF_000414095.1 Morus notabilis
TATTTTATTTTAGCAGCTTATGAAGGAAATCCAGCCCTTTACTTAAGGCTTGTATTCATTTCCTTTACTAAAGGATAATTTACTATAAGGATCATTTTATTAAATCCTCAAAATCTTATTTTCCTTAATTGCCCTTAGCATACTTATGTCTAGGTTGAAAATCATTTACCCAATCTAGTAACTTATTCTCCATAATTTTTCCTCATTGGACTCATTATAATATTAAGGCCCAATTCGGCCTAGAAACTTATTCACG
>NW_010357201.1:481-788 GCF_000414095.1 Morus notabilis
GTTGTAAAATCTCTTTTCGAATATCGACTTTTAAAAACTATTCCCCAAGTCGTTTTACGGTTGACTTGTAAACCACCGTGAAACTATATGGTAGAAACCCTTTTTCTTGGAATCTTTATTCATGGCTATTCCTCATTAAAGTGAGGTCTAAAACCATATTATTTTACTGAAATCACATCTTGGATTCTTTGATAACCTTTTCTTAAAAACGTCACTATTTTAGTTTCGTTTTGTTAAAACTGTGTAGTTTCAGAAATATGCATTTCACTGCATCTTGGAGTTGGATTTTGAAAATCTGTCCTTCACA
>NW_010357202.1:0-1630 GCF_000414095.1 Morus notabilis
CTGACCCGGCCCAGGCCCGTGCCGGTCCTGGTGTGGGACGTGTCATGCCGGTCTAGTACGACACGTCAAGACGCAATCAAAGGATTTCCCCCTGCTTTGTTTTCGCTCCGCTCGTGCGTGACCCCTCTAATCTTAATGTCCTTTTTTTTTTTAAATTACGGTTTTTATGTTTTAATTCATGACTAACTGAACGTGAACTAGTTTCAAAAAAAAAAAAATCTGAAGGTTAACTAACATAAAAAAAGGGGGATTAATTATTCACTTATAGTTATAGATATTAGTCACATTTATCTATTGGGTGGTTCTATTCACAACTTTCTTTTTACTCTCCACACTTACTCAAATTAAAATTTCTTATTATAAAAAGACCCCTAAATAAAATGAAAAAAAAAAAAACAGACTTAGATTATATAATTAATTTTATTACAAAAGAAAAAATATTTTTTTTCTCTCTCCACACACCTCACATATCATATTCTAAATTACTTTTTACTTTAAAAATCCATAGCAAATACTTTTTACATTTACAATGACTATTCCAAAAAATTGCATAGAGGTAGTTCAATTTTCTTTATTATTATTTATTATATGAAGATTGGTTTTTCTTTTTTCACTTTTGTTTTTCGTTTTGTGTTCATATTGGTTTGCTTATCAATCTTCTAAACAAATCGTTTCATTTTTTTTTTTATAATATCATACTACATGGTTTTTTCTCTTGGTTTTTTTTATTGCTGATTCGATCTATATTTAATGAATATAAGGCAAGTCAACAAAAAAATAAAAAGATATAAATGAAATATAATATTAACGTGATAAATTAACTTATTTAAAGTGTGTAGTTAGAGGGGGTGTGAAGAGTAAAGATGTGGGTGTGTAGAGAAAAAGAGGAAGTGTAAATAAAACTATCTTTAATAAGTTTATAAAAATAGTTAGGGGTGATTTTGAATAATAGGAGTGTGTAGAAAGAAAGTTTAATCATTTAAAAATTATAAAGAGTGTGTAATAAGAAAAATGTGTGGAGAATAAAAATGAGAGTGTATATAGAACCACATTTATCTATTTTACACACCGTAAAAAAGATTAAAGAGAAAAAATAAGTTATTGGGTAAAACTGAATATTAAGATTTTTGATTAATATCTTTTTATGGAAATTTGATTAATAATTTTTCATCTCAAAAAGCAAGAAAAGCTCTTTTCAAAATTTTTGTACAGACTATAATTTGCACGAGCCGCACTGAATTTGAGCGCGGCCCTGCTCGCGAACTACGTGGCTCCACCATAGAAGAGAAATATATCCACCCGTTCTTTATGTTTCTCATTTTCTTGGTTGATCATCTAATAAAACAAGTTATCTCGATTATATTTTAATATTTTCTGCACAAGAATGAACCAAATTATCATAGAGTGTCGCAAAGACATCTAAATAAAAATAATATTAATTATTCCATTAAAAAATGTAATTACATTAATCCACTCAATACTGCGGTGCATCCATAACGGAACATAAAAGAGAAAATTATGGTGCGTTTAGAATTCGTTTCAAAATAATTTATTTTCTGTATGAAAATGAAAACGAAAACATTTTCATTTTCATTTTGGAATCATTTCTGAAAAAATGTTTAGTAGTTTT
>NW_010357203.1:0-2249 GCF_000414095.1 Morus notabilis
TGCTTCAATCCATAAATGAATCTCTACAGCTTGCAGACTTTCTGCTCTTGGTCTTCCTCTATGTAACCTTCTGGCTGATCGATATAGATGGTTTCCTCAAATAGCCATTCAGAAAAGCTGTTTTGACATCCATCTACCATATCTCATATTCAAAATATGTTGCTATGGCTAAGAGTATCCGAATGGACTTAAGCATGGCCACTGGTGAGAGAGTTTCCTCATAGTCAACTCCCTCTTTCTAGGTGTAACCCTTAACCACTAGCCTTACTTTATAAGTCTCTACTTTTCCACCCGTTCCTTTCTTTCTCTTGAAGATCCACTTGCATCCAATGGGTTTTACCCCTTCAGGTAGACCTACAAGTTGCCAGACTGAGTTGGAGTACATGGACTCTATATCGAGTTTCATAGCTGCTTGTAACTTTTCCTTATCAAAATCATCTATCACAACCTTAAAGCTCAACGGATCTTCCTTACCGTCATTAGCAGTGAGGATATGTGCTTCCCCGATATACCGGTCAGGTAACTTCCTTACCCTCCCACTATGATGAGGTGCCACAGGAGTTTGATTAGGAATCGTGGTCTTATCTCTTAGCGTTCCGACAACTCTTGTCGGTTGTGGTCCAATCTTATTGAAAAGTAACTTTTTCATAACTACTTTGCTTATGGGCTTGAAAAACTATCATATAGTCATGCTTTAGAAACGTGGCATTTGTCGATACAAATACATTTTGATTCTTGTGACTATATAAAATAATCCCTCTTGTCCCTATTGCACATCCTACAAATATGCATATTTTTTATCTTGGCTCCAACTTCCTAATCTATTGTTTCATCACATGAGCCGGACACCCCCATATGCGAATATGCTTCAAAACTGGCTTTCGACCATTCTACAACTCTAGGGGTGTCTTTGGTACAGACTTAGATGGTACTAGATTCAGAATATACATAGTGGTTCTTAGGGCATAACCCCAGAATGAAGTAGGAAGTCAAGAATAACTCAACATTGATCTTATCATGTTGAGCAAAGTTTGATTTCTCCTTTCGCCAACACCATTCTGCTATGGTGTACCAGGTGTAGTCAATTAGGATACCACACATTTTTCAATCAAGAAATACCGAAACTCTTGGTCCAGGTATTCACCCCCTCGATCTGATCGAAGTGTCTTGATTGATTTACCTAATTGTTTTTCAACTTCTGCTCGGAACTCTCTAAACTTTTTCAATCATGAATGTGAAGTGTCCATTGGATATAGTCACTACATATAGATCAATCATCCATAAATAATTCATAATTAGAGCTAGGTAGAATCCGTTAACCTCTCTAATTATATCTTTATCCTTGAGTACCATTGATTCTCTAATGGACAGTGATTCATAAAACACATTCATGAATCGGAGCTCCTACTGGTCCAAGTACCGAATCAACCCTCAAGAGAATTATTTATTTACTTCTATCTCAAGAAGGAATGGATTCTATCTCGTATAATAACATTCTCGGCTACCTACTTCATCATATCTCTAAAATATAAGTAATAGGATTCAGGATCTCAGAATCTGTACCGAGTAAATCAAAAGATACAAATCCATAAATAGGAGTCTGTTAAGATCTCAGGATTAAGATCATTCTATATATGACCATCAATATACTCAATTAAAATTTCTATACTTAACGGAAATTATTAAAAATTCATATTGTGTTTGTGTCCTTATTCCACATAATCTCATTATGTGAAATACACCTATTCAATATCTTGCCATATTAACAGTGTGGATAACACCGTTCTATTCTAAATAGGAATGACATGTATTAATAATGTTTTAATTAAAGATTTTGAACTTTAATTAAATTCATTATGAACACCATTTTTGAATATTATCCTTAAACATTATCCTCTCGCATATAACACTATATACAACGTTTAAAGTCACATAAATAATTATGGAATTTCCATTTGATGTTCATAAAATATTCATAAATATATGCACATAAAATAATGAATAAACTCTTTTATTAAATAAATAATAAATATCATATTACATCTCATGCTTCTAGGACACCATTCCCAACACAACCCTTATACTAACTTACGAAATATCATTCTTTTATTATTAGTTTTTAAAAAAATTTCACATCAATTCATAATAGAAGGTTGCACATCTTTACAATATATAAAAGAGTGAATGTTCGGTCCTGTGGTTTCATCCACCACCAGACGAAAACGTTTTGTCCCTATGTTGATAGGGAC
>NW_010357204.1:0-333 GCF_000414095.1 Morus notabilis
TTGTAGAGCGCGAAGAGAGCTTCAATCTAACGACTGATGGGCCCCATTATGACAACAAAAGTTGTCATCATTCCCATGCCATTCGTAGATCGCGAAGAGAGCTTCTTTAATCTAACGGTTGATGGGCCCCGTTACGATACCAAAATTTGTCGCCCTTCCCGGGGCGGTTGTAGAGCGTAAAGAGATCTTCTCTCTAACGGCTGATGGGCCTCGTTTCAACACCAAACATTGTCGCCATTTTGGTGGCGGTGGTAGGGCGCGAAGAGAGCTTCGATATAACCTCTGATGGGCCGGCCCCATTACGACACAAAAAGTTGTCGCTAAATTCGTGGC
>NW_010357204.1:583-1302 GCF_000414095.1 Morus notabilis
AAGCTTCGATATAACGTCTGAAGGGCCGGCCCCGTTACGACACCAAGGGTTGTCCCCATTCCCGTGGCAGTTGTAGAGCACGAAGAGAGCTTCGATATGACGGATGATGGGCCCCGTTTCGACACCAAAAGAAGTCGCCGTACCTGTGGTGGTTGTAGAACGCGAACAGAGATTAGATCTATCGGTTGATAGGCACCGTTACACACCAAAAGTTTTAAGCGTTCCTTTGGCCATTGCAGATTGTGAAGAGAGCTTCGATCTAATGGCTAATGGGGCCCGTTACGACACAAAAAATTGTTACGGTTTCGTGGCGGTTGTCGAGGGTGAAGAGAGCTTTAATCTGATGGATTGTGGGCCTCGTTATGACACCAAAAGTTTTCACCGTTCCCGTGCCATTCATAGATCGCGATGAGAGCTTCGATCTAACGGCTGATGGGCCCCGTTACGACACTAAAAGTTTCACCGTTCCCGTGGCTATTGTACATCACGAAGAGTGCTTCGATCAAATCGTTGATGGGCCCCATTTCAACACCGAAAGTTATCTTCGTTCCCGTGGCGGTTGTAGGGCACGAAGAGAGCTTCGATCTAACGCCCAATGGGCCCCATTAGGACACCAAAAGTTTTCGCTGAAAACGTGGCAGCTGTAGATCGCGAAGAGATACAACCGCCACGGGAACGGCGACAACTTTTGGTGTCGTAACGGGGCCCATCAGCCGTTA
>NW_010357204.1:1402-1536 GCF_000414095.1 Morus notabilis
CCCCCGCCACTGGAACGGTGACAACTTTTGGTGTTGAAATGAGGCCCATCAGCCGTTAGATAGAAGCTCTCTTCGCGCACTACATCGGCCCCGGGATGGGCGACAAATTTTGGTGTCGTAACGGGCACCATCAG
>NW_010357205.1:0-288 GCF_000414095.1 Morus notabilis
GACCCGATTACAGAGGAACGACTATTGAAGCATAGTGTTGGAGGACAGCGAAACTTAGCTTGTTTTTCCTTTCTTTTCGCGTTAGAGGGTGAATCCGACATCACCGGGGAGAGTGTTGAGGTCCCCGTGGTCGATGAGTATACAAATGCATTCCCTGATGAGTTACCTGGTTTACCACCCAACCGAGAGATCGAGTTTTGCATTGATTTACTTCTGGAAACAGCTCTGATTTCTATCGCTCCGTATCGAATGCTACCCGCAGAGTTGAAAGAACTAAAGAAGCAACTC
>NW_010357205.1:364-772 GCF_000414095.1 Morus notabilis
GGTTGTGTATCGACTACTGACAGTTGAATAGAGTTACCGTGAAGAATAAGTACCCATTGCTGATGATCGATGAGTTGTTCGATCAGTTGGGAGGATCATAGTATTACTCTAAGATCGACTTAAGATGCGGGTACCATCAATTGAAGATTAGGGATGTGGATATTCTAAAAACAGCTTCCAAAAGTCGCTATGGGCATTTTGAATTGCTAGTAATGCCTTTTGGATTAACGAATGCTCCCGCTACTTTCATGGATTTGATGACTCGAGTCTTCCACCCGTATCTAGACCAGTTTATGATAGTCTTCATTGACCATATTCTGGTGTACTCGAAAACTTTGGAGGAGCATGAACAACATCTGAGGATCATTCTCCAGACTTTTCAAAAGCACTAACTTTATGAAAAAAAAA
>NW_010357206.1:0-819 GCF_000414095.1 Morus notabilis
TTAAATATAATTTTTACTTATAAATACAATATTTAACCTGAGTATTTATTATCAGTTAAATCTTTCATCCTAGTAAACAAAAATATTTATCAATAAATGTGTTATTTTACTTTAATCATTTCAAAGAGAGTAAATTGCATTATTACCCCCCTCCCCCCAAACTATTCATTTCCTGCGTAATGGACTACAAGCTATTAATTTTAACAAAATGCTCCTTGAACATCAAATTAGTTGTAATTAAAGTCCAATAATTGATGACATGATGAAATTATCAGTTCGAGATATGAGATTTGTATGAGGCATTGTTTGAAAATTGATGACCTTTGTACCTTAAGATTAGGCTCCTTGGGGCTGGGTGGTCGTGGTGCGCGATAGAGTCTAGGGGGGTGAAGCGCGAGGGTGGGAGGTTGTCGTGGTTGACAGAGATCTCGCGGTGGGAGGCCAGAAACAACGATCTTTAGGGATGGCTAATGGAGATCTTCGCACCGAAGATCTGGTAGGTTGCGGCTTCCGGTATTGGGCGGCGACGACAACTTAGTCATCGGAGGTAAGGCTGTTGCGTGTTAGTTGATATGTTGGGTCTAATCCAAAGCTTTGGACTTATAATCCCACCAAATTTTGGGGGTTTATTTATCCGACATAAGTTGGACTATTTTGGAATCTTTAGATAAGTTATCCGGTCCAAAATTGTCACCAAACATGGGATTAAGATTATTTATCCTTATCCTAGTCCATATACAGCGACGGAGTGCCAAACGATCAGGCCTAAGAGAGAGAAAAAGAGTGGCACTTTTACAAATATGTATGTAAAAATTGGTT
>NW_010357207.1:0-725 GCF_000414095.1 Morus notabilis
GTTGTCTAGGTATTCGATGCAGAACTCCAAGAAAGGGAATTTGCCTTCCGGGCATGGTATTCATCTTTCTATGGAGCAATGTCTAAAGACTCCACAACAGGAAAAAGATATGAGATGGTATCCCTATGCTTCGGTCGTGGGAAGCCTTATGTATGCCATGTTGTGTACAAGACTAGATATCTGCTATGCAGTGGGAGTGGTCAGTCGCTACCAGTCCAACCTAGGATTAGATCATTAGGTTGCAGTAAAGTGTATTGTGACGACTCGAGCCCTTGCGGCGCGGTCACCATCCTTATACTACTACTAATAGGCTAAGTTATAGTCTAATCCATTATTCATTTCTAGACTATCGTCTCTTTAAATTACGTTCATATATGGGTATTTTTTTTTCTTTACTTTAATCCTTGGGTTCTTAACATGTTATGTTGTTACACTAATAACATATCTTGCTATTACTTTGAGGATTCGGATATCAAACTAGTTCCCAAAAACTTGTCTTAACTTATTACAGTCCGTTGTTCTTTACTAAGACAATGGTTCTAGTATCTTCTTCTTAGAACTGAACATACATACTAGTATTCTATATTACATTAATCTGCAGCGAAAATTGTTTTCTAAGCGAGCGTAGTAAAGACCACTCTTGTGTACCCGTGAAATTTCTACCACCCTTGCCTCCGCCTATCCATCAAGCAAACCACTATATGACTGGCTGCTTACCTTTGTTA
>NW_010357208.1:0-1825 GCF_000414095.1 Morus notabilis
TCGTAGACAAATGAATATTTTGAGGGACGAGATGGCAGCTAGCATGTGGACGGCATTGGAAGCATATCGGAATCGGTAGTTACATATTTGTTCCGCAATTTTGACTACCGTATTTATTTTACAATACGTTGTAATGAACTTATGGACGTTTCTGTTATTTATGTATATAGGTGTATTAATGTGTAGTCAAAAAATCCATGTCAATACTTGCAAAATTTTGGAGTTATGTTTTTGTCAAAGTGAACATAAAACTCAAGTTCACATCTCACAAATCATCCAAGTGAACACACAATTCAAGTTTCAAACACAATTCCAATTAAACTCACTTTTTTAACTCCAATCTTAAATTTGGAGTTATTGAAAAGAACGCAACCTTAGGCTTTCTATAGACTCCTTGCCACAAAAGTCCTAACTAGAAAAGTACTATAGTGCAAAGCTGAAGACATGCCTGATCCTCCACCACCACATCATGGCCCCCATCCCCACCCGCCGCCACCGGGCCCTGAACACGGCCGCCCCAAACCTCCTCCGCCCGGTCCCCATGTCCTGCCGCCACCAAGTCCCCATGAGCCACCACGGCCAGGCCCTCCTGGACCACATAAGCCACATTCTTCTCATCACCACCACCCGTGACTCTCTGATCACATTACGAAGCCTCAAAAGCATATAGATACTTACGCGTATTGTCGAGCTTTATATGTTTGGCACTGTTATTGTGCTCTATAGTTTGCATTGCTTCTAAGACTATCCACTTTGCACTTTTGTTAGTGCACTACTCCTTTGAAATCACTGTAGTGTCTTATGTAGGATGTAATTATCTAAAGGGACTTGTATGAATAAATAGATGGACATACTTATGGCTTTTTTTTTTTTTTTTTTTCCTTTTCTTGAAGGGGATGGACATACTTTTATATATTTCATAAGGCTAATTAGTATCCCCTAAACTATTAGAATAATATATTTTATTATTAAAAAATTTAGTAGGTCAAATATAATAGTCCGAGATTCTAATAATTTTTTATAAATTAAAAAATCATGTTTTAACCCTAATTTTTTAAATATTAAAATGTGACCCCTCATTTTTTGGAAAATTTCAAATTCACCCTCAACTTTTAGAAAATTATAATTTGACCGCTTAATTTTTAAATATTATAATTTGATCCCTCAATTTTTAAAAATTACATTTTGACCCATTTTAAAACCTTTGCAAAAACACCCATATTGGCTGGTAAATAAAGAATTTACTGAGTAAATTCACCATTTACCACATAAGCTATAACTATTGGCCGGTAAATAAAGGATTTACTCATACATAAATGGTAGATTTTATATTTACCAAAATCACATTTTTTTAAATTGAATCATTTTTGCATGGTAAATACATTATTTACTATGCTTTTGTTGGGTAAATGAAGCATTATTAGAGCATCTCCAATACAATGCTATAATTAATGTGCCAATTGTAAATTTAACATTTGAGTGTAGAAAATACTCTCCAATGCAATGCTATTTATTATGCTAAATTTCTTATATGCTATACTTTGTGGTAAATTTTTCACCAAGTATAATATATGGAAAATCTAGCATTTGATTGCTATTTGTTGAGTTGTTTATTTTTTCATGTAATCATTGCAACTCTTGCATAAAAGCTTAGTTTTACAACTTTCAAAGCTTAATAATTATGAAAAAAGTAGACTTAGCATTTTAAATAGCATTATGCATTAGAGCAAAATGAAAATAACTTATCATATCATACTTTTTAATAGTAAATATACAATTGGTATTAGCATTAATATTGGAGATGGTCTTACCAAGTAAATGAAGC
>NW_010357209.1:0-1419 GCF_000414095.1 Morus notabilis
TAATAATATCTGAATTTGTGTTTATATATAAGTTTAAAAAGTAAAAAGATTGAGCTATATTTTATTGTTCAAAAATAGTGTGAACGGATAAAATGGATGGAATTTTAAGTTCGATTGCTTAGCTCTGGACGGGTAATATAATATTGAGTACGTGCTTATGGGAAATAAATGTAAACTTGACTAAATGTTTTAGTCCAATTGATGAACTAAAAGGGGGAAACACCGGAGAAAACGTATTTGGTTGTTGTCTTATGAATACAATGGAAACAAGATTCTAAAAACAATCCAAAACTCCTTTGTAAAATAAAAAAATAAAAAAATAAAAACAATCTACTATTGTTTTCTTTGTTTCCAAAAAGGTACGCACGTTGTTTGGGTTGATGGGTTTAAACACGAGGCTAGCGCCAACAGTTATGTCTGGGATTTATGAATAGTGACAAAGTTTGGGTTACCAAGCGAGGCAAGACGAGCACGGCACGACATTTGAGGTTTGCGACGAGAGGCGGCATCCGAGTTGCAAGGCAAGGCAAGTGGAGGTGCAACGTCTGGGGTTCGCGAGGAGTGGTAGTGTCTGTGTTGCGAAGTAAGCAGGGCAACGTCGATTCACGAGAAACGCTGGTGACATCTGAGTCATGAGTAGAGCAGTAGCGTCTGCGTTTGGGTTGCGATCCCAACAATGGGGCTAAGTCATGAGGCAAGCAACGACAAAGATCGTTGTGCTCATTGGTGGCTATGTTTTGGGGGAGAAGACAAATACCCTTTAAAATATATAGATTTTAATTTTTACACCTCACGTACTTTTGATTAATATCATTTTTATTCAAATAATTATATTAATCAAAAGAGTAATAATTAATAATAATGAGTAAAAATTCAGAGTTATACATTTTAAGAATAAGTTTGATAATTTTCTCTTATTTTTTGTGATAAAGAAGCGAAATATAGAAAATTTACCTTTGAGAGTGTATGAGTCTGAACCTTTACTCCCTAGTCTTGATAAAAACCATTTTATGAGGCAAGCAACGACAATGATCGTTGTGCTCATTGGTGGCTATGTTTTGGGGGAGAAGACAAATACCCTTTAAAATATATGGATTTTAATTTTTACACCTCACGTACTTTTGATTAATATCATTTTTATTCAAATAATTATATTAATCAAAAGAGTAATAATTAATAATAATGAGTAAAAATTCAGAGTTATACATTTTAAGAGTAAGTTTGATAATTTTCTCTTATTTTTTGTGATAAAGAAGCGAAATATAGAAAATTTACCTTTGAGAGTGTATGAGTCTGAACCTTTACTCCCTAGTCTTGATAAAAATCATTTTATTAGTGTAATTATTTAACTAAAAAAGTTCTAAATTAAAAGTATAAAATAAAAATTCTAACCTATACATTTTTAAAAGATATTTGTTA
>NW_010357210.1:0-272 GCF_000414095.1 Morus notabilis
CAGGGTTCAAGGTTCAGGGTTCAGGGTTCAGGGCTCAGGGCCAGGGCTCCGGGCTAAGGGCTCAGGGTTCAGGGTTCACGATTCATGGTTCAGGGTTCACGGTTTAGGGTTCAGGGTTCAGGGTTCAGGGTTCGGGGTTCAGGGTTTGGGGTTCAGGGTTTGGGGTTTGGGGTTTAGGGTTAAGGGTTTCGGGTTCACGGTTCAGGGTTCAGGGTTCAGGTCTCAGGGTTCAGGGCTTAGGGGTCAGGGTTTAGGGTTTGGGGCTTGGGGTT
>NW_010357210.1:531-664 GCF_000414095.1 Morus notabilis
GGTTCGAGGTTCAGGGTTCAAGGTTCAGGGTTTAGGGTTCAGGGCTCAGGGCTCGAGGCTCGAGGCTCTGGGTTTGGGGTTCGTTGTTCGGGGTTCGGGGTTCGGGGTTCGGGGTCCGTGTCCAGGTTCGGGG
>NW_010357211.1:0-563 GCF_000414095.1 Morus notabilis
AAAAGTTGTCGCCATTCCCGTGGTGGTTGTAGAGTACGAAGAGGGCCTCAATCTGACGGATTATGGGCGCCATTACGACAGCAAAACTTTTTGCCGTTCCCGTGGCAGTTGTAGATCGCGAAGAGAGCATCGATCTAATGGCTGATTGGCCCCGTTACGACACCAAAACTTTCGCCGTTCCCGTGGCAGTTGTAGATCACGAAGAGAGCTTCGATTAAACAGCTGATGGGCCCATTTTAACACTAAAAGTTGTCGTCATTCCCGTGGCGGTTGTAGGGCGCGAAGAGAGCTTCGATCTAACGCCCCATGGGCCGTTACGACACCAAAAGTTTTCGCCAAAAGCGTGGCAGTTGAAGATCGCGAAGAGAGGTTCGATCTAACGGCTGATGTGCCCCGTTACGACCCCAAAAGCTTTCACCGTTCCCGTTCCATTCGTTGATCGTGATGAGAGAGTCGATCTAACGGCTGATGGGACCCGTTACGACACTAAAAGTTTCGCCTTCCCGTGGTAGTCGTAGATCACGAAGAGAGCTTCGATCAAATCACTGATGGGCCCCATTTCA
>NW_010357212.1:0-257 GCF_000414095.1 Morus notabilis
GAGTCATTATGTCTAACAAATCCTCAACCATTTCTGGCATATTCCAATGTGAATCTAGTTTCAGGTAAAGTTATGCAAGATGAACAATATGTTCCTATACCATTCACAAATCAATAAACTCAAACAAGAATATTAAACTTGCATCATCTATGTTAGATCTAACTAAAATTAACCTTTCCAGTATTAATCTTAGTCTTGTATTCTATGATTGATGGCCAGTCAAAGACAGAAATAAGCATTAAGCATACATAGATGAA
>NW_010357212.1:365-564 GCF_000414095.1 Morus notabilis
ATTTCCAGAATAATTCGTGTCTCAATCAATATCAAAAATAACAAAAGAATCAAGCTAATAGAGAGAAGAAGAATTGAGGTGCTAGATCTTGGATCGTCTAGAATTTCTCCTTGTCCTTCTCTTTGATTCCTCCTCTCAGCAGCTCTCTCTCTTGATTTTTCTTTTTCTTCTTTTTCTCACGTCTCTGGTACTTGTTTTT
>NW_010357213.1:0-587 GCF_000414095.1 Morus notabilis
GGATTAGAATCATGAGATTAGAACCATTTTTTATTTGTGTATTTTTTGTAAGAGAAAATACTGTAACGAATCACGAACTATGATTCGAATCGGGGTACGAATCCCTAAACCAAACAACTCCTTAATGTTTAAGATTAAGATTAATAGAGACTTATAAAGTGCCCATCGCCAAAAGCGTAAGGATGAAGGACCGTACAATAATATTGGCTGTGTTTGGAGTTATTTTCGTTTTTATTTTTCACCTTTTTTGAGAAAGAAAAAATAAAAATGGGAAAGAAATGACATTTGACATAATGAAAGACAAAAAACAGAAATGAAAATGATTTTTTGGTTTAGTGTAAAATGAGAGAGAAATAAAAAATGACTTTTAGTCGTTTTTAATTTTTTGTTTATGTTTTCTCCTCTCTCGAGTAGAGAGAGAGATAGACTTTAATGGATTTTTTAATACTGAAAATAATATTTTGAAAAAACTACTAAACGCATTTTCAAAAATGATTTATGTCCGAGATTGAAAATATTTTCATTTTCATTTTCATACAAAAAATAAAATTATTTTAGACCGAGTTCCAAACGTAATAATTGTAATC
>NW_010357214.1:0-229 GCF_000414095.1 Morus notabilis
CCACCACATGAATGGCAACAACGTATGGTGTCGAAACGGGTCCCATCAGCCGTTAGATCGAAGCTCCCATCCCGATCCACAACTGGCGTGGGAACGGTGACAACTTTTTATGTCGTAATGGGTCCCATAATCCATCATATCAAACTCTCTTCACCCTCTACAACCGCCACGAATAAAGCAACAACTTTTGGTGTCGTAATAGGGCCGGCCCATCAGAGGTTATATCGAA
>NW_010357215.1:0-391 GCF_000414095.1 Morus notabilis
GCTAATAGTGGCCATTGTTGTCGGCAGTGAGTGATTTTTGAAACACTTATCTATTTAGTGCAAAAAACAAACTTTTTTTTTTTTCCTTTCATACTCTCCTGAGAATCTCTTGCTTTACTGCTTTGAAACTTTGTGTAATGCATTGCTTTCCGTGTATTAATGTGACAACATTCACATTATTATTACATTATATTTGCATGTTACTCATGGATTTATGACTTTGTGACACTAAATATTGTCTAGTCACATTACATAGGTGACTACTAGGGTCATTACAAAAAAAAAAAAGAAAAAAAGTTGACCTTGGCCAACTCATGCCCTAGCAGCTATACTAGACGGGTCTTGCACTTTCTAAGTGAAAAGGAATTTCTTCGCTTTAGACCTTTTTTTT
>NW_010357216.1:0-918 GCF_000414095.1 Morus notabilis
TAAAAATCTAAAACTGAAAACTCGAATCGGTGAAATGAACGAGGCATTATTTTCTAATCCCAAAGTTGGCTCACAATCTAGAGACAGGTGTAGTGGTCACCCCAAATCATATATGAATGGCCTAGTAGTTTATTTCCAACTATCAAACCATGTGAGTCTTTAATTGTTCTACTTCTTTTTTTCAAAAAAGAAAATATATATATATATATATATAGCTTGTTGATTTTTTTTTTCTAACATTGGCGTCCTTTTGTAATCCAATGTAACTGCATTTACGCCACGCTGCTGTCACTTATGTGTCAACCGACACTTTCATCAGCTCAAGTGATTAACACATTGTCACTAATTAATAAGTGCGATTCTTTTTAAAAGGGTCCTCATAGCAATATGGCATATTTTGGCAAATTGGAGATCGGACAATAATTATAACAAAATGAGTGATAATGGTGCTTTATTAAATTTCTGAAACTCCCCAGCCCGTTATCCACCACAAATGCAGAGAAAGAAAAAAGAAAAAAAAAAAAAAGAAGAAATTAATATTTGTGTGAAAAGATAACATCATCATAACAAGAAAACTAATGTATAAGAGGCACTTGATAAGGATGTATTGAAACAAATGACACGGCCAAATCAATTTCTTGCCATTGAGATTGACATCCTTTTGGCCAAATAAGTCAACGGATGGACAACAATGTTTAACATTTTAGTTGTGGAAATAGGCGTTGAAACATCAAATTTCATAATTAAATTAAAATTGTGCTGTGAAATTTTGGTTCCACGACGAAAAAGCAATATTTTTTGTTTATTTAAGTTATTTTTTTTAGCGTTACTTAGTTTAAGTTTTATTGTTAAACCGAAAGGAACCGTAGATGAAAGGTTTTCTTATAAATATTTTCTTCCATACGAGTGTAAGAAGAA
>NW_010357217.1:0-1114 GCF_000414095.1 Morus notabilis
GGTTAACAAAAACACTTAAGAATTTCCATGAACACCAATGCATACATAACGTGGAATGTTTTGGAGAAAATTTTTCCTCTCACAACCCTTGTGAATTTCGGCCACTATAAAAATAAGAGCAAAAAATTGTTTCCAAAAATGGTGTCACACAATTTTCTACTATCTCCTTATTTATAGAATAGTAGTTAGACTCCTAGAAGAAGGTCTCATCTTTGTCTCCAAGATAAAACTTATCAATTATCTCCCATTTGAATTTGGAACAAATTCTTCCTTTCTTTATCCACTAATGGCCGGCCATAGATAGGGGATTTTATCCCTGTGTAGGCGCCAATATCAGATAGGGAAGGAAGAGAAAATCATCATTTATCCTGCAGTCCAATTTAACTCAAATTCAAATTCCAATTTAAGTCAAACTCAAACTAATTTAAATTTTAAATTGAATAGCTTACCAAATAAGTTTAAATGGATAATTCCACAAGTGTTCACACTGTGTGTTCATACTATGTGTTCACACTATGCCTTGCGTTCACACTATGAGAACACATTCACATAAGTGATCCAAAAGTCAAATTTAAATTTAAATAATCACATTATTTAATGATAATTAATTCTCAATTAATTGTCCTTGAGTGTTTAATTTTAGAATTTTGTAATTCTAAAATTCTCATTTTGCACTTTAGTGTCTTGCAGAATTACAAGGACGACGTGGGGACTCATAGACCTATAATTTCGAGCTCCAATAAAATTAATAATTAATTAAACACTTTAATTAATTAATTAATCTTATTAATTCCAATAGTTACTCCACTATAAACTTGGAATTGCACTCTCGTAATTATAGATATAAATTACTTCCAAACCGTGAAGTGTCCATGTGATGTAGTCACTGCATATAGATTAATCCTCCATAAATAATTCATAATTAGAGCTAGGTGAAATCCGCTAACCTCTCTAATTACATCTTTATCCTTGAGTACCATTGATTCTCTAATGGACAGTGATTTATAAAACACTTTCATGAATTGGAGCTCCTACTGGTTCAAGTACTGAATCAACCCTCAAAATAATTATTTATCTATTTCTTTCTCAAGAAGGAATGGATTCCATCTCGTAT
>NW_010357218.1:0-341 GCF_000414095.1 Morus notabilis
CACGGGAACGGGGATAACCTTTGGTGTCGTAACGGGGCCAGCCCATCAGTCGTTATATCGAAGCTCTCTCTGCGCCCAACCACCGCCACTGGAATGGCGACAACGTTTGGTGTTGAAACGAGGCCCATCAGCCATTAGATCGAAGCTCTCTTCACGCTCTACAACCGGCCCGGGAAGGGCGACAAATTTTGGTGTCGTAACGGAGAGCATCAGCCGTTAGATCGAAGCTCTCTTCGCGCTCTACAACTGCCACGAATTTAACGACAACTTTTGGTGTCGTAACGGGGCCGGCCCATCAGAGGTTATATCGAAGCTCTCTTCGCGCTCTACCACCGCCACTA
>NW_010357218.1:576-781 GCF_000414095.1 Morus notabilis
GACAACTTTTGGTGTCGTAACAGGGCCGGCCCATCAGAGGTTATATCGAAGCTCTCTTCGCGCTGTACCACCGCCACTAGAATGGCGACAACATTTGGTGTCAAAACGGGGCCCATCACCCTTAGATCGAAACTCTCTTCGCGCTCTACAACCGCTCCGGAAAGGGCGACAAATGTTGGTGTCGTAACGGGGCCCATCAACCGTT
>NW_010357219.1:0-1276 GCF_000414095.1 Morus notabilis
TTTGAAATTGTACAGAAATGATCCTTTCATTTTTCTAAGCATACCTGAAAAAAATTTCATAATAAAACAAAGTAAAAAATTTTTATGGGGTAATACCTCGTTGGGATGAGGTCCTAAGCACAACCTAGGGAATGACCATGGCCACTTGCGCGCACAAGGCCTTGGGCTAGGCCCTCCCCATGCGCAAAGGGTGCAGCCGAGGCCCCCCGGTCACGCAAGGCAAGGTCAAGGCCCCCCGGGCATGCAGTAAATGGCCTATGCCACCCAGCGGCCGAGGGTCAAAATGTACATTTTTTCAGTTTCTATTGATTTTCTTCAAAAGCTGTTGAGATTATGCATCCTAAAATTCATATAGGTTTTTTAGGAACATATGCAAAAAGTGGCTCCATTTTTAGATTAATATTATATTTTTTAGAATTTTCGCTATTTTTTGAATTCAAAAAAATAAAAAAAAATAACAAACAATGTTACAAAATTCTGAAATTTTGCAAACACATTCTTTTCATTTTTCTAAGCATCGTCGTAAAAACTCACATAAAAACTATGGAGTAAAAATTTTTTTAGGGAGTGATACATAATCGGGATGAGGCTCCGAGCGCGACCTAGACCGCGGTCGAGGCCCCACTCGTGCGCACTGTTCGCGGATGAGGCTCCGCAAGAGCACAAGGTCAGGGTAAAGGCCCCTCCGTGCATGCAGCTTGACGCTGCATGTGCCACCCAGCGGCAGGTGGGAGGGTCAAAATGAACATTTTTTTTCGCTTTCTCTCATTTTTCATCAAAAGTTACTGATAACATACATCCTAAAATTAATACATTATTTTTACAAATTAATGCAAGTAGGGGCACCTTTTTTGGAAACGATGTCAAAAAATTTAAAATTGTCCAAAAATGATCCTTTCATTTTTCTAAGCATCCTTGAAAAAAATTTTGTAACAAAACAAGGTAAAATTTTTTTTAGGGGGTAATACCTCGCGGGATGAGGTCCCAAGTGTGACCTAGGGTACGACCGTGGCCACTCGCACGCGCAAGGCCTTGACGAGGCCCCACCAGTGCGCAAAGGGTGTGCTGAGGCCCCCTGGTCGCGCAAGACAAGGGTCAAGGCCCCCTGCGCGTGCAGCAAATGGCCTTTGCCACCCAGCGGCCGATGGTCAAAATGCACATTTTTTCGGTTTCTTTTGATTTTTCTTCAAAAGCTATTGAGATTATGCATCCTAAAAGTCATAACATGCTTTTTAGGAACTAATGCAATAAGCGACTCCTTTTTTAGATTAATATT
>NW_010357220.1:0-1287 GCF_000414095.1 Morus notabilis
AACAACATTTTCATCTAAAATACATAAGCATCACACACTCGAATATTTCATGCCGTTTATTTTACCGATTTGAGTTTTATTAGATTTGAGTTTTATTAGAGTAAAAAACTCTCAGAAATATTTAGATCTAACTTTTTTATTACAGTAAAAAAACTCTTACATAAAGTCACGTATCAACTCAAATTAAAAATTTAAATCAGCGAACTAAACGAATTGGACTAAAAAATTAAAAAATTGGTTCACTTCCGATTATTAATTAGATCATCAGTTCTTTTGTGCTGTTTTAGACCCTCTTTTATTTCACCTACTTGTTATCTCAAGAAACAATTATTTTCAGAAACCGGAAACATAGAAAGGAAAGAGGGCCGGAAACATAGAAAGGAAAGAAGGCCGGAAACTGGAGGTCACTAATAATGTGAACCTTTACATTTATGTCGGCAGATACGTTTATTCCTTAGGATTTGGGTGAATCACATTTATGTCCCCAGAATATATGTTTTCTTTCTCACTTTTGCTCTTCAGAGCAAAAAGGTTTTTTGGTCTTTTGATAGATTACTAGTTTGGCCACTTGCTTTACACGTGTGTCACATGCGCAATTTATTAGAGAAACTTATTTTGACTTTATGCACATAATAGTAGAAGA
Source organism: Morus notabilis (assembly GCF_000414095.1). Classification (NCBI taxonomy): domain Eukaryota; kingdom Viridiplantae; phylum Streptophyta; class Magnoliopsida; order Rosales; family Moraceae; genus Morus; species Morus notabilis. Next base: position 644 of record NW_010357220.1, read on the forward strand.
GATTAAAAATTACTATTAAATAGATGTATAGTTTTCAATGACGTACATGAATGTGTGTTTCAAGTTTCCATCACAACGTATGTTCTCGTGGAATGTCATATTTTTATAAGCAAAATAGAACATTGTACAAGAAATATTTTGATATGTACATTAATTAAATAGAAAAATGAACTTAGAGTGTGCATATGAAAAAGAAAAAGATCTTTAAGTAAAGATATATTTAAGAATAAAATTGGCTTTTTCTAAAAATAATATGAAACTTATTTAAAAACAAATTAATTAGGAAAACTAATTAGGGTGTACATATAATAAGGAGAAAAATGTTTGATTTAGAGTATATTAAAGAAAAACTATGTCCGTGGAGTAAAAAAATTAAAGAATTAGTCAACCACATGTAATTTCATACAAATAGAGGATTACAATGAAGTACTTGAGTCGGGTTATATTTGTAACTAATAATTTAATAAAGTAGATTGAGAATATAAAAAATATTATGTGGGAAACGTGAAAAAGAAAAATGAGAAGAAACATAAATAAAGAACAAAAGTAAAAAAAAAAAAGAAAAAAAATAGGACGAATCTTACGGTGAACCTGTGTGTGACAAAGACAACAAAAGGAAGGAAAAAAACAAAAAAAAAAAAAAA
>NW_010357221.1:0-822 GCF_000414095.1 Morus notabilis
GAATACAATATAAAATTATACTATTTTTGCTAGTTGGGTCATAAACGTGTTTTTTCGTATCGGCCCGTCATGACACGTTTAATAATCGTGTTTGCGTGTCGTGTCGTGTTAACCGTGTTATTAGCGTTTTGTGTTTGTGTTTGGGTTTCTAACATGTTTATTAATCGTGTCGTGTTCGTGTTAACTATAATCGTATCGTGCCGTAATTATGTTGACCCGAACATGACACGTAAACACAAATTGCGGGCCATAATTACAAGTAATCTTATAGGAGGACTTGGGTGCACAGGCAGCAAGGTAATTGGCTTATATGCTGTTGCTTGGACACGACTTAAGAGGAAAAAAAAACATTTGATCAGAGAAAAAAAAAATTTTTTTGATCAGTAAGCTAACTTATACTCTTGTCCTTTGGCGAAGGTATTTTGATGGTTACAGGATTATCCGTGACATAGTACAGTCACACACTCCAAGCAACACGCTTATTTCAACATTAAATGATGATATAATTCTAGAGGTTTGTACCATAATCTATAGAATGGAATGTTTATCATAAAAAAAATATTAATACCAATTACGGTTAAAGTTTAAGAAGAGATTGTGCAATATTAATTAAAATCAATTATAAAAAAACCAAACCAATTGCAATTGCAATGGAGTGTTTGGTATGAAAATTCGTGTCATGATTTGAATCATGATTTGTAACTTATTATAATGTTTTCTCTCATAAAAAATATACATAAACTGAAAATAATTTTAAATCATGATTTTAAATCTATGAACCAAACGTCCACTTAATTGCATTGGTTTGATTTGAAAATTTTT
>NW_010357222.1:0-4704 GCF_000414095.1 Morus notabilis
AAAAAAAAAAAAAACTTTAGTTAATTTGTATAACTTTTCAAGAGGTCCCCGAGTGATAGAAAAGAAAGAAAGAAATTTAAAAAAAAAATTGTTTCTCCAAAGAGGAGCACCATTTATTTTATTTTGAGAATTATAGATTATTTTCACTTTCCAGGTCCCACGTGCATGGTTTGGGATGACTGGATCTCACAAAATGAATCTCAACCACTCAATGGACCATTTGCCTTCTACTGCCTTTAGTCCCTCATAGCTCACTACATCTCTCATATTTCTCCACCATTTCAAGTTCAACAATGGAAAATCTAAAGCCAAACCCAGCAAACAATCCTCCTCTAACCCCGATCGGCTTCCTCGAAAGAGCCGCCACCGTCTACGGCGACTGCCCTTCCGTCATCTACAACGACACCGTCTACACCTGGTCGGACACTTACCGCCGATGCCTGCGTTTAGCCTCCTCAATTGTCGTTTCCCTCGGAGTAAAGCGCCGTCAAGTAGTATCCGTCGTCGCCCCAAACGTCCCCGCCGTGTACGAGCTCCACTTCGCTGTCCCCATGGCCGGCGCCGTCCTCAACACCCTCAACACCCGCCTTGACTCCCGCACAATCTCCGTCATGCTCCGTCACGGCGAGTCCAAGCTCGTCTTCGTCGACCAACAGTCCGTAAACCTTGTAATTGATGCCATCTCTTTGTTTCCGAATAATGCTCCGGTCCCTCGGCTCGTCCTCATCGCCGATGAAGCAGCGCCGTTACATTCACCGGAAATTATTAACAGTCGTTTTTACTGCAATTATGAGGAGTTGGTTGAGAGAGGAGATTCTGGGTTTCGGTGGCTGAGGCCGGAGACCGAGTGGGACCCAATCATACTGAATTACACTTCCGGCACGACGTCCTCTCCCAAGGGAGTTGTTCATTGCCACAGAGGGATCTTTATTGTAACTGTCGATTCATTGGTCGAATGGGGTGTACCGAAACAGCCGGTAATCCTGTGGACTCTCCCTATGTTTCATGCCAATGGATGGACTTTCCCATGGGGGATGGCGGCCGTTGGTGGGACCAATATTTGCCTCCGAAAATTCGACGGTCCGGCCATCTTCGACCTCATCCGCCGCCATGGCGTCACTCACATGTGCGGTGCGCCGGTGGTTCTCAACATGTTGTCCAACACTCCCAACACCAAAGCTCTCGAAAGCCCAGTTCATATCATGACCGCAGGAGCTCCGCCGTACTCACATGTGCGGTGCGCCGGTGGTTCTCAACATGTTGTCCAACACTCCCAACGCCAAAGCTCTCGAAAGCCCAGTTCATATCATGACCGCAGGAGCTCCGCCGCCTTCGGCGGTGCTCCATCGGACGGAAGCCCTCGGGTTTGTCGTCAGCCACGGTTATGGCATGACGGAGACGGGAGGAATGGTTACATCATGCGCGTGGAAGCGGCAATGGAACCAGCTGCCTGCGACCGAGCAGGCCCGGCTCAAGGCCCGGCAAGGGGTGAGGACGGCAGCGATGGCGGAGGTGGATGTAGTCGACCCGAATACCGGGCTGAGCGTGAAGAGAGATGGGTTGACAATTGGGGAGGTAGTACTAAAAGGTGGGTGTTTGATGTTGGGTTACCTTAAAGACCCGGAAGCAACTGCTAAATGTATAGATAGTAGTAAGGGATGGATGTATACGGGCGATGTGGGAGTGATGCACTCGGATGGGTATTTGGAGATCAAGGACAGGTCCAAGGACGTGATCATAACTGGCGGGGAGAACGTGAGCAGCGTGGAGGTGGAGTCGGCGTTGTATGGTCACCCGGCGGTTGACGAGGCGGCGGTGGTTGCGCGGCCAGACGACTACTGGGGGGAGTCGCCGTGCGCCTTCGTGAAATTGAAAAATGGTGTAAGGAGGAAACCAACGGAGAAGGAGATTTTGGAGTATTGCAGGGAGAAGCTGCCGCATTACATGGTGCCGAAATCGGTGGTGTTTAGGGACGAGCTACCGAAGACTTCGACCGGGAAGATTCAGAAGTTTCTGCTTAAAGAGATTGCCAAAGCGATGGGATCGACGGCGGCGGAGGCGGCCTCGTCCTCGGAACGAGCAGTTGGTCTGAGTAGGATGTAGATGATGGAAAGGTGGTAGATGGCTTGTTTAAATTAGTGTTTGTGAAATGTTTGCATATCACTTTTGTTGAATTGAACCACTTGTATTTTGTCAACTTCTATTATCTGAGCAAGCTAGCTTTCAGCACTACATTGTGTGCGCACGCCTCTTTTTTTTTTTTTTTTTCCTTCATTCAGGTGCTATTTTTCGTACAAGCACAAAAATAATTTATTTATATAATAAATCGTATAATCACTAGACTTGATTTAATCTAATGAATTATTGCGGCTTGAAAGCTTAAATTACCAAAAAAAAAAAGAAAAAAATAGAGAATTTATTCGGTAGGAGTCTGAATCTTTACCTTTTATTTTTGATAAATATCATTTTATTATTATAATTATTTGATTAAAAAAGTTATGAATCAAGAGTAAAGATTAAAAATCCCGACTCATGTATTTTTATCAAATTTACTCAACAAAAAATGACAAAAAAGTTAAGGCCCGTTTAGAACATATATTCATCATGATTTGAGTTTATTGGCGGAAACTTTGTGTGGGAGAAAATTTTAATATTTAAACTCTTTTATAAAATAAAAAATACTATAATAAAATATAAATTTAAATTTGAGTATATGTTCTAAACAAACTTCAATCCTTTTAACTGTCTTTATTTTATTTTATTTTATTTTATTTCCCTAGACAAATGGTCCTTAAGTTCTTTTTCTACATTTTTCATTTCATAAAAAAGCACACAGAAAAATACGATATTGCGCCATTTAATTGTTTACCATGTGTCTCGGGAAGGATTGAAAGGAATCTTTTTTTTTTCCCCCTAAATGATTGAAAGGAATCTTAAAACAAAATAATCATATATGGGCACGTCTTTACTCGAGCGTATGAATGGAAACGACACCTGGAAATGTATGCTGAGTAAAAAATGGAGATTCAAGGCCATGTGACAGGAGAGGGCACTCAACACAGTTTGATGTATGATTCATGTCCGGTGGACATTTCTATACCTACATATTAATCTATCTATTTTTGTTTTTTTGTTTTTTTTTGTTTGTTTGCTAAAAAGAGATTCCATTCCACCGAAAACCGAAGAAACCACAAACAAAGGACGAACACAACAAGAGCAAACAAACAGACACAAGACAACTAACGAAAAGAACACCGAGACGCCTACAAAAACTACTAAACACAATAAACACTGAAAGAGACACAGTACACACTCGACTACTGAGACCCATTCAAGGGGAACCACTTCTCATAATTGTTAATGTTCGCCAAGGGAATAACTTTCGATACAAGACTTAACCGTGCCCACTTCGCTAAATTGTGGCTCGCAAAGTTGGCGCTTCTACCGATCCAAGAGAAGTTAATATGATTAATGGTTCGCTTGAGGTAGTCATAGTCTACTTTGATGTTTTTGATTGTCTATGGGCAAACTGCTAAGGAGTTTGAAAGTTTTTTAGGTTTCGTGTATTTCATCGATTCGAGTTTTTAATATTAAGTTTTTAGAGTTAAAAGTTTTTAAAAAATGTCACATTTAATTTTTTCTGCTACAGTTAAAAGCTCTCAGAAAATATCACAACTCAAATTAAAAACTAGAATCTGCGAAGCGAACGAGACTTTAATGGCAACGGCAGAGTCACTTTCAATAGCAATTGACAGAAAATTAAGATATTCTTAAAGCACAATGAACAGCTTCCAATTCAGCAACCAGAGGCTCTCGAGTATTAAGCAAACGGGTGGCCACTAACACCACCCTTCCATCCGAGTTCCTCCTCACTGCGGCTACCACCGTGCTATTAGGGCCTAAGGAGCAATCAACATTAGCTTTGATCCACTCCGTAGGCAGAGTCTGCCAGCTTCCAGTTAGATTGATTCGATCTACTCTCGGAGTCAAGCGAGAGTGATACTCATTGCTCTGTAATACAACATCTCTATAAACTTTGAGAGGGTTGAAATCTTTCCCTCTGAACACCTTGTCTTTCCTAGCTCTCTAAATAGTCTCCACCGCACAAGAAGCAAAAAAAAAAGGAATTCATGCGAGCTCTTGAAGTTTTGATCTCATGATCTAAGACTCCACTTAGACTGGAACAAAATTAAACGGGCTACCCTGCAAAACAGAAAAATGTGAGTAGTAAACTCTCTTTCCTCTCCACAAAGAGGACACAAGACCTCCCCACCACCAATTCCTTTAACCAACTCTTCCCTAGCTGGTAAAGCCTCCACTTATGTCTCGGGAGGATGTTTGAGTTCCACAGCTTCCTCCACATTCTCTCTTCTCCTTAGACATTTGGGGTTTTGTTCCCACAATGTAACCTATTGTGTGGGAAAATTCACATACGACACGTCGGACAATAAACAAGCCACACGTGGCCCAATGCCTATCACGTCATTTAGTCCTCGACGCATGAGCCTCATTGGTCTCTCCCGAATGACAAGAGAATCGAACGTATGAGACCGAGACTATCGACCGTATACACAGTCGAGGTCTGTGAGACCAGCCCGGGTAAAGTAACGCGATAAAGTCAGCCGTGAGAGAGTACCCTAGGCCGATGTTAGCATAGGCGTAGAGGGCAGACTTGAACAGCTGACTCCACATCCCGAGGCCCCT
>NW_010357223.1:0-613 GCF_000414095.1 Morus notabilis
TAGATCTAATCTCTATTTGCGCTGTACAACCGCCACGGGAACGGCGACATATTTTGGTGTCGTAACGGGGCTATCATCCGTCATATCGAACCTCTCTTCGTGCTCTAAAACTACCGCGGGAACGGGGACAACCTTTGCTGTCGTAACGGGGCCAGTGCATCAGACGTTATATCGAAGCTCTCTTTGCCCCCTACCACCGCCACTAGAATGGCGACAACGTTTGGTGTTGAAACGAGGCCCATCAGCCGTTAGATCGAAGCTCTCTTCGCGCTCTACAATCGCCCCGGGAAGGGCGACAAATTTTGGTGTTGTAACGGGGCCCATCGGCCGTTAGATCAAAGCTCTCTTCACGATCTACAACTAGCACGGGAACGGTGACAACTTTCTATGTCGTAATGGGTCCCATAATCCGTTATATCAAAGCTCTCTTCCCCCCTCTACAACCGCCACAAATTTAGTGACAACTCTTTGTCTCGTAACGGGGCCGGCCCAACTGAGGTTATATCGAAGCTTTCTTCGCGCGCTGCCACCGCCACTAGAATGGCGACAACGTTTGGTGTCGACACGGGCCCCATCAGCCGTTAGATCAAAGCTCTCTTCGCGCTCTACAACC
>NW_010357224.1:0-805 GCF_000414095.1 Morus notabilis
CACTGGGAGAACATGGCATGTCTATTCATGAAATTCAATCTTTTGTTACTACTTACATAACTTTGGTTATATTTAAAGCAATGGAATTGGGACGTCTGACGTGAGACAACATATACCAGTCTTTCACCTTTTCTTTTTTAGCCGTTGATAAAATAAAATAAAAAGAATCTTATTATCATATTTGAAAATATATTATACGCACTTTTTTTTTTGGGGAAATTAAAAATATATTCTATGTACTAGTAAGACAGAGTTATGAATTGTAAAATATTCAATAAATTCTGTTAATTAATTATCATATTTTTCTCTGTCTAATATCATTCTAACATGCTCTGACGATTCAAAATTGTAAATATAGAACTATAACCTAGCTATCACTAAATTTTCCAAAAAAAACAATAGAGATTCGAAAGAAACGTGGTTCTCTTAAATTAAAATGAAGTCTAGTTAGTAGCTTTTAGTTGGCAACCTAAAGGTGGCCAAATTTAATTAACACAGATAAAAGCTCAAACTTGCCGTATATTACTTCATCCCGGCATATGGATTGGATTCCCCTAGAAAAATTATGATATCCACAATAAAATAGAAAGTGACCCTTGTAAAGTACCATTTTATAATGAACGGTTCAGGTTTTGTTAAGTTAAGAAAATGACTATTGCTTACAAAATGGTAAATCAATTGATTTATTAACCTGGTGCTCTTTGTTAATCAATCTATTTAATACCGGTCTAACTAATGCCACCGAATGATTTACCAGTGGAACATTTGGTTTATAGATTTATAACCATAATTCATGATACTGATT
>NW_010357225.1:0-1548 GCF_000414095.1 Morus notabilis
AAAAAAATAAATAAAAAAGAGTGAATATATAATTTTAAATTTCGAGGTAGAGCTGTTATATATATATATAAATATATATATTTAATTTTAATTTTTAAATTAGAATAAAGAAATTAGGTGGAGAGACTGTCCATTCTCGCTTGAATCAACGAAGCATATGGAGCAGGATAATATGAGAGGACTTCCACTACAAACTTGTATTCGTTGTATTATTGTCATCAGAAAATCCCTTTTTACAAATGTTTTTTTTTTTTTTTTTGGTGACTTGTAATAAGATGGAAAACAGTGTTTATCTAATATTTTCTCTTTTATAGAGACACACCAACATTTGGTCCAGAAGTTGGTAAGAACAATCACAAGAATTATCGGTGCAACGTGAAAGGTAGTTGAAAGTATAATATTGACCTTTTTTTTAGGGCAAATGTAATATTTACTTAACAATTATTAAAAATTAAAACAAAGGCATAATATGCGGATCCACCTATTGTTATTATTATAATAAATCACTATTGTCTACTATGGGAACATTTATTTGATTATGAAATTACACATTTTTCTTTCAAAAAAAGTTACACGCTTTTTTCTTTTAATACAACATATGAATTAAACTCATAACTTCTTGTCCCATCCCATCCAAACCTTCTGTACTATAAGTGGACGTTTGGTTTATGGATTCAGAATTATGATTCAGAACTATTATCATTTTACGTGTATTTTTTATGAGAGAAAAATATTGTAGAGAACTATGAATCATGATTCAGAATTATGGACGAATATAGCAAACAAATATCTCCAATACATCTTCACAAATTACACAGATTTTCTAAACTAAAATATTACATAATCTTTTTCCTTTCTTGAATTTTCCATCGATTGGTTTGTCTTTTAATTAAAGAATAGTTATTGGATTGGAATGACATTTCCACCAAATTGATGGAATAACCTTTCCTAAACAAAATGAGTGGAATAACTATTCATTGCTCATCCCAATTTATTAATTAACTTTTCTTTATTATTTTAATTGGATTAATTAAGTTCAATGATAAAGTAATATCTCCATTATATTAATTTAATTATTTACATTTAACTTAAATAAATTATTTTTTAAAGGATTAAATAAAAACTAGCTAATAATTTTTTGTTGTTTTATTTATATTTTTAAAACATAATAATTAAACAATAAATTTATTAGACAAAATAACAAAAATAATTAAATTACTTAATTATATCTTATCATATTTATGTCATTATTTATTTCAAATATATTTTATTAATAATGACTATTTAAGTGGTTTTTTGAATAATAGAAAAGTTACTTGAAAATATATAAATAAATGATTTGTTTTCATTATTTTATTTATTATACATATAAATAAAATAACAATTTAATGATTTTAATAATTAAAAATATTTGAAGTAATTAAATATTTATTTATTAAGTAACTATACAATAACTTTTTATATTTTAACTGATTGTTTAGCGACTAAGTAACAAAAACATTATTTATAACTATTTTAAACTTGAATATTTGAGTATGTTGATTGAAT
>NW_010357226.1:0-948 GCF_000414095.1 Morus notabilis
AATAGAAAACGTATCATTAACTATTCTACAGTACTTTTGATATATTTTTAAATTTCATAATTAAAATAGTGATTTTGTTGAAATATATTTAGAAACAATTACATCTAGACGGATAAAAATGCAAAGGAGCGAGAGTGCAAGATCTCATAGAGATGTAAAACGTGTCATTTGAAACAGTATCATAAATGTCAGTTGAAACGTGTCATTTTTTTTTTGACATTGTAAAATGATTAAAATCTGTCAACATATGCGAATAAATAATTTCCATTTTCTAAATCTAAGAACAATGTTTGTTGTATTGTGCTTAACTCCTCTTTTCGTGTCGTGCTAACCATTATACGAAAAAAGATGAACCCGTTTCAACCCATTATTGTGTTAGATTAGATATTGAAAGATATAATAGATTGATGACGTGGCCCATTAATTGTCAAATTTGACCGATGGCAAGGCTGATTGAGAGGCAACTATATATAGTAACAACAACTTATATATAAGACGACGAGTATAATAAGAAAATTGATAAGCGTTTCTTTGAGATAATCTCTATAGTTTTGTAATAATTAAGAACAATTGTCTATGAGAAACTTAAAGAGAAAAAGAGAATTGTATTCTCCTTTGTTTTTTTTGTTTTTGTTTTTGTTTTTGTTTTTTTTTTCTAGATTGTTTGATTCTTGTTGATAAGAGACGTGTTCATTCTCATTGATAATCAATAAATAAACAACCGTGTATTTTTTACTTTTTATTTTTTATTTTTGTAGTTTATATTTTTTTAAAATGTCCGAGGATATTTTACCTGAAACTTAAAGAGAAATAGGTAAGGGTTACGCGTGCGGGCATTTTAGAACAGGTTTGTATTCTTAAGGAGAGTCATGAATAGTGGCAAGTGCAGACGTAGGAGCTGGAGCAGTGAGAGAGAAGGTTGAAGAGAGCAAAAGAGAAATATGATGA
>NW_010357227.1:0-1648 GCF_000414095.1 Morus notabilis
GTTATATTTATATTAGATGGTGTAACTGGTTTGATTGCTTTTATTTGTTATTCTAGATTTCAGTACTAATAACCCTCTATGAATTTTTTTTTTTTCAAAAATAACCATAGTTTTATAAAATTACAAAACTGACCATTTTTATTAAATTAGTGATTAATGACTGATTGACTTAGCGGTCCATAACTGCTTGACTTAGTGATCAATCACTGATTGACTTAACGGACTATCAACGTTTGACTTTGGTTTATCACTAATTAACTCGATAATTCTTCATTATTAATTAATATTAATAATTAACTAAAACCAAGTAATAATTAATCAATTTCAATCAATAAATTACAGATTTATTAATGATAAATCATTGATAAATTAATAATGACAATCACTGATCGACCATGACTAACTATGGTCAATAATTGATTGAATGTGAGTCAAGACTCATGTTGACAAAACTGCTATTTTTATAAAATAAAAAAAGTTCGGTCATTTATAAAAAGAGATGGTAAAAAAAGCCTTTAGCTAATTTTTCCTTGTTGTCTTTATTTGCGCTGCCAATTATGTGGAAAACTATCTATTGAACGGGGTTGGATTAGAAGAAGTCGCATGGATGCCGTTTCAATTAATTCCTTCTCAAACTTTTAATAATTTTTTTTCGATTTAAGAATAGTTTTCTCATTACATAAGTCGCCATACTTATCAAAATAATATCACAAAAAACAAACCCCAAATAATCCCAACATAGTTGTCCAACAGAAACACAAACTATTTCCAGTGCCAACGAATATATTTCATTTTTCTTCTTTTGTCTTCTTCAAAGACTTTTTGGCTTGATTTTGATTTTTTTTTTAGTACATGTGATGATTATTATGCCCAATCAGTAAGAAAATAAGTAAATGCATCTTCGAGAGAGAGTCTAAATCAAAGTATAAATCAATTAAATTTTATTACCAAAAAAAATATAAAACTGACAAAAACTATACTAGAAAAACAAATGAAAGACTAAGACTAAAAGTTCACTATCCTCAACCGACAGGACAACATGTGATGACCCGTATATCAGAGATTAGCATTTAGATTCACATCACTGTTGAGGATCAAATTGTAGACTTTCCTCCCATAACCTTTCTCCAATTTTTTCATATCCCGACGGAGCTTCGTCACCAGCATTTCATAGTATGGGCTCTTTGCGCTCTGAAAATTAAAGATGGAAAACAATCAAGAGTCAGAAATCGATAGAGTAACTATTGAGTAATCTAACTAAATCTTATATATAAATGAGGTTTGAACAAAATAATAATAATAATAATAATATATGCACCTGGGCAAGTTCAAGAGCTCTCTGGATGACATAATTTCCGAACCGGTTACTAGCAACCTCCCACAACTTGTCATAGGCATTCAAATCAGACAGCACGCGATCCATTCCAAACGGCGTTTTTAAGCATTTCTCGACTACGTGGCTTGCAGATTTCTGCATAGAGAGATTAACGAAGTTGCCTACTAAGGCCAAGCATATTTTGTTTGTGAAAAAGGGATGTTGCAGTCCCAGAACACGTTGCACAACATAGTTCCTGAAATCGCATGACATAGTTAGTTTATAATCTACAATATTTATACATAATATTAAAAATTAAACAGAAAAAAGAGT
>NW_010357228.1:0-247 GCF_000414095.1 Morus notabilis
GGCAGTTGTAGAGCTCGAAGAGAGCTTCAATATGACGGATGATGGGCCCAGTTATCACACCAAAAGTTGTCGCCATTCCCGTGGCGGTTGTTGAGTGTGAACAGAGATTAGATCTATCGGTTGATGGGCGCCGTTACACACCAAAAGTTTTCAGTGTTCCTTTGGCCATTGTAGCTTACGAATAGAGCTTCAATCTAGCGGCTAATGGGGCCCGTTACGACACAAAAATTTGTCGCAGTTTTCATGG
>NW_010357229.1:0-307 GCF_000414095.1 Morus notabilis
TGGTGTTGAAACGAGGCCCATCAGCTGTTAGATCGAAGCTCTCTTTGCGATCTACAATTGCCCCGGGAAGGGCGATAAATTTTGGTGTCGTAACGGCACCCATCAGCCGTTAGATCGAAGCTCTCTTCGCGATCTACAAATGGCACGGGAACGGCGACAACTTTTTACGTTGTAACAGGTCCCATAATCTGTCAGATCAAAGCTCTCTTCCCCATCTACAACCGCCATGAATTTAGCGACAACTTTTTGTGTCGTAACGGGGCCGGCCCTTCAGAGGTTATATCGAAGCTCTCTTCGCGCTCTACCA
>NW_010357229.1:388-638 GCF_000414095.1 Morus notabilis
CGACAAATGTTGGTGTCGTAACGGGGCCCATCAACCGTTAGATTAAAGAAGCTCTCTTCGCGATCTACGAATGGCACGGGAACGACGACAACTTTTAGTGTCGTAATGGGGTCCATCAGCCATTAGATCGATGCTCCCTTCGTGATCTACGACTGCCATGGGAACGACGAAAAGTTTTAGTGTCGTAACGGGGCCCATAAATCGTCAGATCGAGGCTCTCTTCGTACTCTACAACCGCCATGGGAACGGC
>NW_010357230.1:0-11017 GCF_000414095.1 Morus notabilis
GGAGAAAGAAAAGTCTTAGGTCCAGAATTGGTTCAGAAAACAGTTGATGCTATTGACAAGATTCAAAAAATGATGAAAGCAGCTCAAAGTCAACAAAAGAGTTGTGCCGATAAGCATAGAAAAGATCTTGAATTTGAAGTTGGTGACAAGGTCTTTCTTAAAGTTGCTCCAATGAAGGGAGTTATGAGATTTGGACAGAAAGGAAAGCTCAGTCCTAGATATATAAGGCCTTTTGAGATTTTGAAAAGAGTAGGAAAACTTGCTTATGAGTTAGCTCTTCCACCACCATTGTTTGGTATTCATGATACATTTCATGTTTCTATGCTCCGTAAGTATATAGTTGATCCATCTCATGTTTTGAAGTATGAAGCTTTGGAGCTGAAACCAAATTTGTCATACGAAGAAAAACCAGTTCAGATTCTTGATAGAAGACATAAGGAATTAAGAAACAAAAGCATTCATTTGGTCAAAGTTCTTTGGAGAAATCAATTAGTCAAGGAAGCTACTTGGGAAAAAGAGGATGAGATGAAGATTAAGTATCCAGAACATTTTGGTAAGCTAAATTTTGAGGACGAAATTTGTTAAGGATGAGAGAAATGTAATACCCGAGATTTAATTAATCCTTAAGCCAATAATAAATAAATTTAGTAAATTAAAATAATGCACCACATTTACCATTTATCTCAAAGTTATTTGTTGGTACTATATTTTATTATTACAACTATCATATGATTTTATTAATCTTATAGCTTTCCTAATCAAGTTTTTAGTTTTAATGTGCAGTGCAACTAACTAGATGTGGGAACTCAATGTGCTAAACTTATGAACAAAAAATGATATTTATTATGATTATTTGATATGATATTTTACCTCTATTATGATTGATTTAATAATGAATTATTATTTTATATTTTTATTATATGGTTTTATATAAATGTGTTGAGGACTGAGTTTCTACTTTGAGTTTTTGTGAGAGAATGCTATGTTAGCAAATTGAGTGAACTTTAGGCATCTAATTGAAGAAGAAAAATAAAGACTTTAGAGCTGATTTTATGAGGTTAGAACAGCTGTTAGAGACTTAGAAAAATCTAGACACTTGTCCTACTATAAGGCCATTTTACTTTTGCTTGGTTTCTATCATGTTTGGACTTCATTTTTCGGTCTATTTTAGCAAAAAAAAAAGCCTAGAACTCCAACCATAACATTTTCTTCTCTCTTCTCACTCCTTTTCTCATCCAAAACTCAGAATCAAATCTAGGTTTTCAAGAGGGAATGAGCTAAAAACTCAACCAACCCATTTCAACTCGTTTTTCAACCTAGAACCAAAAATAACCATCAAGATTTTGAGCTTCTATTCAGTTGGGAACACGTTTTTCTTTGAGGTAACTTCTTTCTTATGTTAGAAACTAAGATTTCAGAGATTATGATGTTGAAACCCTACTTGAGATTCAGATTTTTGATGTTGCTTATCATGCATGTTGGTGTAGACCCTTAAAAATGAGTTTCTTGAGATTTTGGTTCAAATATTGGTTTCTGGGTGAAATTAATTATTTTAGCTTGATATTATTGATGATTATTTGAAGATAAACTCTTATTAGGATGATGATTCATGTATTTAAGAGTGGCCTTTGAAGATTAAGATCTGCATGCTTGCATGCTAGGTATTTGATGAAATGTTCAAATATAAGTCCTCTGTACAGTCTATGTAGATTCTGTTTTTGTGCTATATATACTTATGATTTTGAATGATCTTATATTTTATTTTATTAAATTATACATCCTAAGCTTTACGTGAGTGTTTTGAATCACTCTCAACGGATTTTTCTACATTTAGTTATGAATTTTATAAGTTCAGCTAAAAAGTTGTCATTTTCCTGACGAGATGATACTTCAATCCAGATTTAGGCTGTTTTTGGTTAGTTTGAAAAATCTGAAACCTATCATGTAGTAGCTCTAAAAATTGGGTTTTGAGTCTACTTTTATTTGCCATAGGTGCATAATATTGAGTTTTGATGAATTTGTTATGAATATTTTCATAACAATGCACAATTATATGTTTTGTTAAATGATTATATGAATGTGATTTTTGAAAGCTATGGTTTTTAAATGTTAATTACCACATTGACGGCTCCCCACAACCAGCTAGTTTGTGTTTGCATAGTGGTGATCGAAATTCAAGAAAGTATAGTTAAAGCATTTTTAAAACTGCATCACAAGACCTATTTGACGAAATAACTTGTTCAGAATTGTGATTATGCAAGTTTATTCTCTTATTAAATTCTTACATGATTATGTTCAAAGAGTATTCATGATTAATTATTTTGAAAGGGATTATTATATTTACTTATTATGTTTTTTTTTGTTTTAAGTGATTTTATGGCATGGTATATGGATGAGAGGCTGGGTAAGCAGGGGTGCGAAGGACCGGTGCCCCAAATTAGAGTAACTGCCTCTTTGAGACAACTAGAGAAAAATTCTAGTGGGAAGTCTCTTGTTTATCACAAGAGAAAGAGATTGCTTAGTGTTTAAGAGAAGAGAATTGGTCAAAATTAGAAAAGGTCCTGTATAGAGAGGCTTACCTAGAATCGAAGTTCTGTATCATACATAAACTAAGAATAAGTATGAAATTTTATGAACAATGTTTAACAAAGAGATTTCAGCCATGGAGATTTTAGACACTTTATTTGAAATCTACTTACTGAGTTTTTGTTTATTAGTTTTACCTTGTGATGCAGATGATGCTTGATCGCTGCGAAAATAACACCTATTTTCTACTCGCAAGTGCACGAGGTCGACAAGTAATAAAGTAGTAAGTGAGTGTCGTGTCCCACGAGGATTGTGTTCCTAAAATCTAGCTAAGTACTGCAACTAGAATAACCTAGTTTTATCCAGACAAGTCCAACATAAGAATGAGAACAATCAAAATAAGAATAAAATGCTAAACTAATTAAATAAGCAAATAAAACAATGCAACAACTTTTTTGGCATCGAAGGGGGCTCTAATGATAAGGTAGCTAGGGACCTTGATTTTACCTTGCCTAGTTATTCTAATCCTTTTTTAATGCTATTGATTTCCCTCAAGCCAAATATTAATCATGAATTTTCTAAAATAATCCAACTCCCTCTCTCGAGTGCCGAGTCAAAAATATGTAAAATCACCTAATTAATATCCCTATTAATTAAGTTAATTGTGCATTCATTAAGCTCTAATTCATTTGTGATTACCTAGCTCATATTCATCTCCCGATTCCAATACTCACTAGGCTGTGCTCAACAAATCCCAACATGTGCAAGTGACTCTCTCAAGCCTAAATCCACATATCTAAATCTTCTAATCAATCTTTCAATTGATAAAGCATTAAGCAAAGAAGAGCCCAAATGTTTGGGCATGAAAAACAAATATTCATAGCATAATCGTAGCAAGGTTACATCAAGTCCCCTAGCATAAAAATCTAGCAACCCATCAATGTAAACTCAAGCATATTCAAAATTAAACAAATCTGAAAGTACATGATGAATCCGTAAAAATAGAGAAAATACTAGGTTTAAGAACAAGAGAAGGAAAGAGGAAGAAAAATAAAACTCAGTGTTATTCAGCTCAATCTCCAAGAGCTTCCTCATCTGATTCTCCAAAAACTAGGGTTTTTCTTCTTTGTCTTCGCTCCTTTCACCAAACCCTAACTTCTCTCTTTTTCCCCAGGCCCAGCCAAATTCTCCCCCCAAAAAAAAATCCCTCAGGTTTTACTTTTTAGGCACCTCAGTACGCGAGAACCTGCCTGAGAGCGCACTGGCGTGAGCAGGGTGCACGGGCGCGCGCTGCTGTGACTGGGACGCGCAGGTGCGCGCTGCTGTGAGTGGGGCGCTCGCTGGGGGCCAGGGTACGGACGCGCAGCTTCGGACGCGCGGGCGCGCGCCCCATTCTGACTTGGCTTCACTGATGTGGGCGCGCAGGCGTGCGGCATGAGAGCGTGCCCGCGCCTCTGCACTTTTTGATGTTTTCTTGATTTTCATCTCCTTTTCTTCCAAGTGATTCAATTTTTCTTTGTTTACCTGAATCACTCCCAACCATATTAAAACAACCTAAAAACTTGAAGATATTGTAAATTATCCAATTTCAGGACATTAAATGAGTGAGTCAAAACTCACTTATCAATGTTGTTACCGAAGAGTAAAAAAAAATAATTTTCAAGGTTGGCTGAGTACTCCAAGTCCTACATCTGGCATCTTGCTTATATGTACTTCCAAATAGTAGATGGGCCCAAAATGTTTTTTTTTTCATTACTATGTCAGTTTTGAATAACTGTTTAATGTCTAAGATTTGTGGTTGTGATCATTTTACGCATTGATTCATTTTGTTCAAAAACCTTTACGAAAATATTGTGATGAAATCAACCACAAGTTTTCATATCTTAAAAATGACATTGTTTTAAGTATATAAAGTATGTTTTAAGTACATATAGTATGTTTTAAGTAGCACGACCTCGCTAAATTCGGTCTTAGACCGGTTTAACGTTGAGAGCATTACAGTTTAAAATCTATTGTTATTTTGTATTTTGCAACTTTTTCCTTCTACTTATGATTCTTGAATTTTCTATAACTGCTTTGTTTCTAGCATCAGCTTATTTGTTTGTGCAGAGAGACTTATATGGTTGGGTCTTTTCGGTGGCTAATTTCTATAGGTGAGTGCCATATTTTTTCTTTTCTCTGAAGATTTTTATGCCAGCTGATTTTGTATATGAGTTTCGGCTAAATCAATTCCCTTTGCATTTACTGATTCGGTGATCTATAGTGATGATTTGTGGTACTTAGGATGCTGATTTGTACTCTTGCCTTGATGATCTATATCGTCTTTGTTGCAGAAGCATTAAATGAGTTGGTGATTTTTTCCCCTTTTATTGTCTGAAATGTAGAAAATTTGCACACAAAAAAAAAAAATGGTTGTGTTTTTTCCCTTTTTTGATTTTCTTCCTCCTCTGAACTGATTATCCTTTGGCTTTTTTACCCTTTCCTGACTTTAATCTTATACTACTTCTACTAATTTATTTAATTACAGATTTCTTTGCCAGATTTTGTCCACTGAGTTTTGAATTACTACGTGTGATACTGTTATTGCTTATTTACGCCGGTCGATATCTGGCCCCCCTTTAGTATATATAATAATTTGAGTACAGATTCTTGTTGGTTTCCGAATCAAATTCGGTTGTGAAAGCATGTGAGTGAGAGAATCGTGTATAACAAAAATTTTCATAAAATTTTTGAGATACTCTATAGATTATATTAATTTATGCACGAATAAATTAATCACATTAATTTATTAATTAAGAACTCGAATATGAATTATACCTAGTGACCAATTAGGATGATAAGTTGAGTTCTTTGACCTCGAACAATACTCTCTCCAATGCTTTGTTTACAAAACTCGAGCCTTCCTCATCAATTCCTTGAATTTACGAAGACATAACGGGTTAACAAAAAACACCCAAGAATTTCTACGAACACTAACGCATGCACGACGTAGAATTTTTGGAGAAAAGTTTTTTCTCTCACAACACTAGTTAAAATCCGGCCACTATCTAATAATAAGAGCAAAAATTGTCTAAAAAATTGTCTAAAAAATTGTCTCAAAAATTGTCACACAATTTTCTACTATCTCCTTATTTATAGAATAGTAGTTGGACTCCTAGAAAAATTCTCATCTTTATCTCCAAGATAAAGCTTATCAATTATCTCCCATTTGAATTTGGAACAAGTTCTCCCTTCCTTTATCCATTATGGCCGGCTACATATGGGATCCTTATCCCTGTGGTAGGCGCAATCTTTAGATAGAGAAGGAAAAGAAAATCATTATTTATTTTGCAGTCTAATTTTGACTCAAATTCAAATTTCCATTTAAGTCAAACTTAAATTAGTTTGAATTCTAAATTGAACAACTTATCAAATAAGTTAAATGGACAATTCTAGATGTGGTCACACTGTGTGTTCACACTGTGCCTTGCGTTCACACTATGTGAACACCTTCACATAAGTGATCCAAAATTCAAATTTAAATATAAATAATCTCATTATTTAAATAATAATTAATTCTCAATTAATTATCCTTGAGTGTTTAATTTTACAATTCGGTAATTCTAAAATTCCCATTTTTCCCTTAGTGTCTTGTAGAATTATAAGGACGACGTGGGACTCATGGACCTATAATTTTGAGCTTCAATAAAATTAATAATTAATTAAACACTTTAATCAATTAATTAATTAATCTTATTAATTCTAATAGTTACTCCACTATAAACTTGGAATTACACTCTCATAATTATAGATATAAATTACTTATAAACCGTGAAGTTTTCATGTGATGTAGTCACTGCATATAGATCAATCCTGCATAAATAATTCATAATTAGAGCTAGGTGAAATCCATTAACCTCTCTAATTACATCTTTATCCTAAAGTACCGTTGATTCTCTAATGGACAGTGATGCATGAAACACATTCATGAATCGGAGCTCCAACTAGTCTAAGTAGCGAATAACCCCTCAAAAGAATTATTTATATACTTCTATCTCAGGAAAGAATGGATTCCATCTAATAACATTTCCGACTACCTACTTCATCATGTATCCAAAATATAAGGAATAGGATTCAGGATCTCAGAATCCGTACCGAGTAAATCAAAAGACATAAATCCATAAATAGGAGTCTGCTAAGAACTCAGTATTAAGATTATTCTATATATGACCATCGCTAGACTCAATTAGAATTTCTATACTTAAACAGAAATTATTAGAAATTCATATTGTGTATGTGTCCTTGTTCAAAATAATTTCATTATGCGAAATACACTCATTCAATATCTTGTCATATTAACAGTGCGGATAATACCGTTCTATTCTAAATGGGAATGACATGTATTAATAATATTTTAATTAAAGATTTTGAACTTTAATTAAATTCATTATGAACATCATTTTTTGATTATATCTCCTTAAACATTATCCTCTCGTACAAAACACTTATATACAATGTTTAAGGTCACATAAAGAATCATAGAATTTTCATTGATATTCATAAAATATTCATAAATATATGCACATAAAATAGTGAATAAACTCTTTTATTAAATATTCTATCACATCTCATGCTTTTAAGACACTATTCCCAACAATTTTTTCTCCAGTCTTTATGTGCTAATTTTTGAACTGCTACATGTGATATTGTCATTGGTTATGTATTGTTCAGGTCTGCAAAGTTGTTCTCTTTTGGTGTATATAATAAAATGTCGTTGCCCTGCATTAATTTCGTGTGTAAATTTCCCTTTCTTTTTTCTTACACTTAACGTCTTTCCTTTTCTGTTCCATTGTTGGTCATTTACTCCTCTGCTTTATTTAAGGTAGCATTCACAATACAACATCTAGGTACTATTAATATTTTTGGTCTATATGTTCTTAATATCTATTCTTGATGCTCAGTATATTGATTTGTTGTAGTGCTATTCTTTTCTATTGTTTCTTATAGTGTTTAGACAATTTTCTTCTTATTATCAATAAATGTGAGTAATCTATGATTGTCTTTTTCTATGTTTCATTGGCAGATACAATTGTTGTTTATTTGTTCTATACTGGTATACATAAATACGATTATACGTATTCTTACTTAACATGTTTTATCATTCTTACTTATCATATTTTTGTTTGTTTCCGAATCGAATTCGGATGCGGAAGCGTGAGGGTAACGGATCGTGCATAACAAAAATTTTTATAAAAACTTTGAGATACTCTATAGATTATATTAATTTATACACGAATAAATTAATCTCATTAATTTATTTAATAAGAACTCAAATGAGAATTATACCTAGCAGTCAATTAGGATGATAACTTGAGATCTTTGACCTCGAACGTTCATTGCTCCAAAGCTAGTTTAGAAAACCAATGTCTTGCTCGTCAATTCATAGAATCCACAAAGACGCCTGTGTGGGCAAACTTGAGACAAAATAGGATTAGCAATAAAACACTTGAATTTTCACGAACTCCAATGCATGTACGACGTGAAATTTTTAGAGAAAAATTTTTCCTTCCCACTCTTTAGAGAATTTGGCCACTATGGGAAAAATAATAGCAAAAATTGTGGTCATGTCTGCAATTGATCCCGTTTTTGATAAAGAAAAAATAAAAACGTTTCCAAAACGACATTTGGTGTAATAAAGACAAAAAACAGAAATGAAAACGATCTTTTGGTTTAGTGTAAAATGAGAGATAAATGAAAAATGACTTTTAGTCAATTTTCTTTTTTTTTTTTTCGTTTTCTCCTCTCTCGAGTAGAGAGAGAGAGAAAGGGACATTAATAAGTTTTTTTACACTGAAAACAATCTCTTGATAAAACTACCAAATGCATTTTCAAAAATGATTTCTGTCTAGATTGAAAACGTTTTCATTTTCATTTTCATACAAAAAACAAAATCATTTTGGAACGAGTTCCAAACGCGCCCTGTGTCTCACAATTTTCTATCAATCTCTTATTTATAGAGTAGCAAACTCCTAGACGGAATCCAATCTTTATCTCCAAGATAAAGTTTATTAATTATCTCCAATTTGAATATAGAACAAAATCTTCCACAACCTTATCATGTGTATGGCTGGCTACATCAAGCCTTAATCCCTGTGATTAGGCACCAATTGCAGATAGGGAAGGAAGAAAAAATCAACCTTTATCATGCAGTCCAATTTTGACTCAAATTCAAATTCTAATTTAAGTCAAATTTAAAATAATTTGAATTCTAAATTGAACAAATTATCAAAAAAGTTTAAATGGATAAATCTAGATGTGTTCACACTGTGTGTTCACACTATGTGTTCACACTGTGTGTTCACACTATGTGTTCACACTATGCCTTGTGTTCAAACTATGTGAACACCTTCACATAAGTGATCAAAAATTCAAATTCAAATTTAAATAATCACATTATTTAATATATAATTAATTCTCAATTAATTATTCTTGAGTGTTTTAGTTTTAGAAGTCTGTAATTCTAAAATTTTCATTTTGCCCTTTTTGTCTTGTAGAATTACTAGGACGACATGGGGACTAATCGACCTATAATTTTGAGCTCCAATAAAATTAATAATTAATTAACACTTTAATTAATTAATTACTTCTATTAATTCCAATAGTTACTCCACTATAAACCTAAAATTGCACTCTCAAAATTATAGACATAATTACTACTGAACTGTGAAGTGTCCATTTGATATAGTCACTACATATAGATAAATCCTCTATAAATAATTCATAATTAGAGCTAGGTAAAATCCTTTAACCTTTCTAATTATATCTTCATCCTTGAGTATCATTGATTCTCTAAAAGATAGTGATTTTTAAAACACATTCCTGAACCAGAGCGCTCTAACTAATCAAAGTACCGAATCAACACTTAAGAGAATTATTTATCTACTTCTTTCTAAAGAAAGAATGGATTCCATCTCATATAATAACATTCCCGGCTACCTACTTCATCACTCCAAAATACAAGGAATAGGCATCAGGGTCTTGGAATCTGTACCGAGTAAATCAAAAGACACAAATTCATAAATAGGAGTCTGCTAAAAACTCAGGATTAAGATCATTCTATATATGTCCATCGGTAGACTTAATTAGAATTTCTATACTTAACGAAAATTATCAAAAATTCATATTGTGTTTGTGTCCCTGTTCCACATAATCTCACTATGCGTAATACATTCATTCAATATCTCGCTATATTAATAGTGTGGATAACACCATTCCATTCTAAATGGAAATATCATGTATTAGTAATGTTTTAATAAAATATTTCAAACTTTAGTTAAATTTCAGATTTTTATTATTGTAAATATATGATCGCTGTGGGCACTTTTTTATTGGGTTATTCGGGATCAATTGTAATTGTAAATATATAATTTCATCAATTTGTTATTACAGAAATATTTATGCAACAATTTGCTGCCAATTTTCATGTATTATAAAGGTATACTGCAATTGTTGGTTTCCGAATCGAATTCGGATGCGGAAGCGTGGGGATAACGGATCAAGTATAACAAAAATTTTCATAAAACCTTTGAGATACTCTATAGATTATATTAATTTATGTAGGAATAAATTAATCACATTAATTTATTTATTAAGAACTCAATTAGGAATAATACCTGACAACCGATTAGGATGATAAGTTGAGTTCTTTGACCTCGAACAATCCTTGCTCCAAAGCCTTGTGTTTAGAAAACTAATGTCTTCCACGTCAATTTCTAGAATCCACGAAGACGTGTGTAGGCGCACTTGAGACAAAACGGGTTAGAATAAACACTCGAATTTCCACAAACACCAACGTATGCACGATGTGGAATTTTTTGGAGAAAAAATATTTTTCCTCTCACAATAAGAGACATTTCGGCCACAAGATAATATTAGGTCAAAAAATTGTTTTCAAAAAATTGTGTCCACAATTTTCTATCATTCTCTTATTTATAGAGTAGAAGTCAAACTTCTAGAAGGAATCCAATCTCTATCTCCCAGATAAAACTTGTTAATTATCTCCTATTCTAATTTGGAACAAAATCTCTTTCTCCTTATCCTCAAGATGGCAGGCCAACCTAGGTGATCATATCCTTGTGGTAGGTGCCAATTTCAGATAGGGAAGGAAGAGAAAATCATCCTTTAGCCTGTAGTCCAATTTTAATTCAAATTCTAATTCTAATTTAAGTCAAAACTTAAATTAATTTGAATTCTAAATTGAACATCTTATCAAATAAGTTTAAAAGGATAAATTTAAATTATGTTCACAATTCAAATTCAAACTTAAATAATCACATTATTTAAATAATAATTAATTCTCAATTAATTATTTTTGAGTGTTTAATTTTAGAATTCTGTAATTCTAAAATTCCCAATTTGCCCTTTGTGTCTGATAGAATTACAAGGACGACGCGTGGACTAATAGACCTATAATTCCGAGCTCTAATAAAATTAATAATTAATTAAACACTTT
>NW_010357231.1:0-1239 GCF_000414095.1 Morus notabilis
CTGCCACGGGAACGGGGACAACCTTTGGTGTCGTAATGGGACCGGCCAATCAAACATTATATCGAAGCTCTCTTCGCACCCTACCCCCGCCACTGGAATGGTGACAACGTTTGGTGTTGAAATGAGGCCCATCAGCCATTAGATCGAAGCTCTCTTCGCGCTCTAAAACTGCCCCGGGAAGGGCGACGAATTTTGGTGTCGTAACGGTGCCCATCAGCCGTTAGATCGAAGCTCTCTTCGCGATCTACAACTGGCACGGGAACGGCGAAAACTTTTTATCTCGTAACAGGTCCCATAATCCGTCATCATCCCCCTCTACAACCGCCACGAATTTAGCGACAACTTTTTGTGTCGTAACGGGGCCGGCCGATCAGAGCTTATATCGACGCTCTCTTCCCGCTCTACCACCGCCACTAGAATGGCGAAAACGTTTGGTGTCGAAACGGGGCCCCTAGATCGAAGCTCTCTTCACGCTCTACGACCGCCCCGGGAAGGGTGACAAATACTGGTGTCGTAACGAGGCCCATCAACCGTTAGATTAAAGAAGCTCTCTTCGCGATCTGCGAATGGAACGGGAACGACGACAACTTTTGGTGTCGTAATGGGGCCCATCAGCCGTTAGATCGAAGCTCTCATTGCGATCTACGAATGGCACAGGAACGGTGAAAACTTTTGGTGTCGTAACGCGGCCCATCAGCCGTTAGATCGAAGCTCTCATTGCGATCTACGAATGGCACAGGAACGGTGAAAACTTTTGGTGTCGTAACGCGGCCCATCAGCCGTTAGATCGAAGCTCTCATTGCGATCTACGAATGGCACAGGAACGGTGAAAACTTTTGGTGTCGTAACGCGGCCCATCAGCCGTTAGATCGAAGCTCTCATTGCGATCTACGAATGGCACAGGAACGGTGAAAACTTTTGGTGTCGTAACGAGCCCCACAAACCGTCAGATCAAAGCTCCCTTCGCCCTCTACAACCGCCACTAAACCGTGACAATTTTTGGTGTCGTAATGGGCCCCATTATCCATTAGATCGAAGCACTCTTCGCAATCTACAATGGCCAAAGGAACGCTCAAAACATTTGTTGTGTAACGGCGCCCATCAACCAATAGATCTATTCTCTATTTGCGCTCTACAACCGCTACGGGAACGGCAACATCTTTTGGGGTCGTAACGGGGCCCATCATTCATCATATCGAATCTCTCTTCGTGCTCTACAACTGCCACGGGAACGGGGAC
>NW_010357232.1:0-913 GCF_000414095.1 Morus notabilis
ATGGGCCCCGTTACGACACCAAAAGATGTTGCCGTTTTCGTGGTGGTTGCAGAGTGCAAACAGAGAATGGATCTATCGGTTGATGGGCGCCGTTATACAACAAAAGTTTTGACCGTTCCTTTAGCCATTGTAGATTGCGAAGAGAGCTTCGATCTAACGGCTGATGGGCCCCGGTTCGACACCAACCATTGTCACCATTCTGGTGGCGGTGGTAGAGCGCGAAGAGAGCTTCGATCTAACGGCTGATGGGCCCCGGTTCGACACCAACCATTGTCACCATTCTGGTGGCGGTGGTAGAGCGCGAAGAGAGCTTCGATCTAACGGCTGATGGGCCCCGGTTCGACACCAACCATTGTCACCATTCTGGTGGCGGTGGTAGAGCGCGAAGAGAGCTTCGATCTAACGGCTGATGGGCCCCGGTTCGACACCAACCATTGTCACCATTCTGGTGGCGGTGGTAGAGCGCGAAGAGAGCTTCGATCTAACGGCTGATGGGCCCCGGTTCGACACCAACCATTGTCACCATTCTGGTGGCGGTGGTAGAGCGCGAAGAGAGCTTCGATCTAACGGCTGATGGGCCCCGGTTCGACACCAACCATTGTCACCATTCTGGTGGCGGTGGTAGAGCGCGAAGAGAGCTTCGATCTAACGGCTGATGGGCCCCGTTACGACACCAAAACTTTTCACCGTTCCCGTGGCAGTCGTAGATCGTGAAGAGAGCATCGATCTAACAGCTGATGGGCCCCATTACGACACCAACAGTTGTCATCCTTCCCGTGCCATTTGTAGATCGCGAAGAGAGCTTCTTTAATTTAAAGGTTGATGGGCACCGTTACGACACCAACATTTATCGCCCTTCCCGGAGCGGTTGTAGAGCACAAAGAGAGCTTCGATCTAACGGCTGATGGGCCCC
>NW_010357233.1:0-1390 GCF_000414095.1 Morus notabilis
TCTTCGCACTCTACAAAGGCCATGGGAACGGTGACAACTTTTTTTGTCATAACAGGGGCCATAATCTGTCAGATCAAAGCTCTCTTCGCACTCTAAATCCGCCACGGGAACGGCGACAACTTTTGGTCATAACGGGGCCCAACAGCCGTTAGGTCAAAGCAATCTTAGCAATCTACAACTGCCACCAGTGAGAATGTCTCTTCGTGATCTACAACTGCCACCAGAACGGCGAGAACTTTTGGTCTCGTAACGGGGCCCATCAGCCGTTAGATCGAAGCTCTGATACCGATCTACGACTTGCACAGGAACGGTGAAAACTCTTGGTGTCGTAATGGGCCCCATTAGCCGTTAGATCGAAGCTCTCTTCGCAATCTACTACGGCCACAGGAACGCTCAAAATTTTTGGTGCGTAACGGGGCCCATCAACCGTTAGATCTAATCTATGTTCGCGCTCTAGAACCGCCACGGGAACGATGACATCTTTTGGTGTCGTAACGGGGCCCATCATCCGTTATATCGTAGCTCTCTTCGCGCTCTACCACTGCCACTGGAATGGTGACCACGTTTTGGTTTGAAACAGGGCCCATCAGCCGTTAGATCGATGTTGTCTTCACAATCTACAACGGCCCTTAACAGGGCCCATCATCCATTAGATCGAAGCTCTCTCCGTACTCTACAACTGACACTGGAATGGGGACAACTTTTGGTGTCATAACGGCATCACCCGTTAGATCGAAGCTCTCTTTGCGCTCTACAACAGCCATGGGAATGGCCACAACTTTTGGTGTCGTAACGGGGCCCATCAACCGTTAGATCGAACTCTCTTCGTGATCTACAAATGCCACGTTTACAGTGAAAACTTTTGGTGTCGGAACGGGGCTCATCATCCGTTAGATCGAGCTCTCTTTGTGCCCTACAACTGCCACAGGAACGGCGACAACTTTTGGTGTTGAAATGAGGCCCATCAGCAGTTAGATCGAAGCTCGCTTCGCGCTCTACTGCTGCCATGGGAACGGTGACAACTTTTAGTGTCATAATGGGGCCCATCAGCCGTTAGATCGAAGCTCTCTTCGCACTCTACAACTGCCACGGTAACGGCGACAACTGTTGGTGTTAAAACGGGGCCCATCAGCCGTTAGATCGAAGCTCACATCGCGATCTACAACTGGCACGGGAAAGGTGACATCTTTTGGTGCCGTCGCGGGGCCCATCATCTGTCATATCAATGCTCTCTTCGCGCTCTACAATCGCCACTGGAATGGCGACAACTTATGGTGTCGAAACGGGGCCCAACAGCCTTTAGATCGAAACACGCATCGCGCTCTACAACCACCACACGATGCGCGACAAATTTTGGTGTCGTAACGGGGCCCATCAGCCGTTAGATCGA
>NW_010357234.1:0-604 GCF_000414095.1 Morus notabilis
GGCCGGCCCCGTTACGACACCAAGGGTTGTCCCCGTTCCCGTGGCAGTTATAGAGCGCGAAGAGGGCTTCGATATGACGGATGATGGGCCCCGTTACGACACCAAAAGATGTCGCCATTCCCGTGGCGGTTGTAGGGCGCGAAGAGAGCTTCGATCAACCCGCTGATGGGCCCCATTTCAACACTAAAAGTTATCGCCGTTCCCGTGGCGGTTGTAGGGCGCGAAGAGAGCTTCGATCAACCCGCTGATGGGCCCCATTTCAACACTAAAAGTTATCGCCGTTCCCGTGGCGGTTGTAGGGCGCGAAGAGAGCTTCGATATAACGTCTGAAGGGCCGGCCCCGTTACGACACCAAAAGTTTTCACCGTTCCCGTGCCATTCGTAGATCGCGATGAGAGCTTCGATCTAACAACTGATGGGCCCTATCACGACCCCAAAAGATTCACCGTTCCTGTGGCAATTGTAGATCACGAAGAGAGCTTCGATCAAACCGCTGATGGGCCCCATTTCAACACCAAAAGTTATCGCCGTTCCCGTGGCGGTTGTAGGGCGCGAAGAGAGCTTCGATCTAACGCTCGATGGGCACCATTAGGACACCCAAAGT
>NW_010357234.1:615-811 GCF_000414095.1 Morus notabilis
AAACCGTGGCAGCTGTAGATCGCGAAGAGAGGTTCGATGTATCGGATGATGGGCCC
Organism: Morus notabilis; assembly: GCF_000414095.1. Taxonomy (NCBI): domain Eukaryota; kingdom Viridiplantae; phylum Streptophyta; class Magnoliopsida; order Rosales; family Moraceae; genus Morus; species Morus notabilis. The sequence goes on from NW_010357234.1 coordinate 672, forward strand.
CGTTACGACACCAAAGGTTGTCGCCATTCCCGTGGCGGTTGTAGAGTACGAAGAGAGCTCGATCTCACAGATTATCGGCCCCGTTACGACGCCAAAACTTCTCGCCATTCCCGTGGCAGTCGTAGATCGCGAAGAGGGCA
>NW_010357235.1:0-2987 GCF_000414095.1 Morus notabilis
TGCTGAAGCAGAAAACCAAAAGGGAAAAAAGAAAAATAAAATAAAAAAGGCCAATCATGTATGCATATTGCAAACTCACTTGTTTATTTCTTTCTTTGGGATTCGAGGTTACTGATAGCATAATTGTGTTTTCGTGTGTGTGGTTTTCTTTCTTTCTTTTCTTTTTTTTTTTTTTTTTTTTTTTTTTTAAAGGGTGCCCTGCCACTAGTATAATCGTTAAGACAAAACTAAATTAATAAATAGTTGCTGTGAGTATAATACACAAAAGCAAAAAAACAAAATCATACATCATTATTTTTTTTTTGTGGTGTAAATCATACATCATTATTGAGTTATGTATTTAGGTGACATCTCTATATCTTTTTTATTTGTTAATTTTATAAAAAAAGTCGAAGCAAAAAAATAGAAGAAATAATACATAACGTAAAATATTTGGGGAGACAGTATTTTTAAAAACAGCCATTTTCCATTTGCCACACATGATAGACATAACAACTAGTCATGCTAATTGTATTGAAAAATTGTTTTTTGATCTACATCTTTCTTGTTTTTGACGTATTGATGGACATAATTATTGTTTTTCGAAATAAAAAATATCATTAGTTTCAGGTTGATATTGTATTATTAATCAGCCCATGAAATTAATCCCATTATCAAAAAAGAAAAAAAATCCTTGAAATCAGTGTCCTAAATGATAGATGCAGTTAAATAATCCCCAGTAAACACATAATAATGTAATTAAAGTAGAAAAAAACCTCGAAGCCGGCTGCCTTGTTAGACGATTCCTTCGCCTGCTGTCTCTTCGCCTAAGGCATTTGAAGGCGGTGTCTAGAGTTTTTTCCTTTTGTTTTGTAGATCTAGTATGTGTGTAATAATAGCGTTGTTTTCGTTTATGAGTTTTATGTTTCTTCTAAAAACAGATGTAGTGGTTTCCCCACTTTTTGAATTTGTTATTTTGTCCTACTTATTTGAGTTATTTACTGATAGTGTGGATGGTGATATCCAACTAAGTGTGCATTTACGTCGTGTTGCTTATGTCCTTCATTATTTGGGTTTGATCTTAGTTGACTAGTTTGATCCATCAACTGTAGTGTTTCTTTCTAACGATCTTTGTTGTGCCCAACTTTTATGTGCCGAATATCCTTTTTTTCCATTGAGTCACAGTGCATGTGTTCACCCTTTATGCTTTATTCATTTTTATTGGTGGATCCAGTCAATGGTCGGGGTCGAATTCCCCTATAATGAGTAGTCGATATGAAATGAAACTTTACTTAAAAAGAAAAAAAGGAGTATGCAAGTCTATTACGTAAAAATAATATCTCGACAACTCAATAGGTAGATGTAGCGAAAAAAGAATAAAAAAAAAAAAACAAGAGTCAAAATTTTAGAGGGTGTTTGGTTCAAGGATTCATGTTATGGTTCGAATCATGATTCGTGGCTTACTATAATATTTTCTCTCACAAAAAAATACACGTAATCGAGAATGATTCTGAATCATGATTCTGAATCCATCAACCCAACGTCCTCTTAGTTTATATTGATTCAACCTAATACATGATTTACTAATGGAAAGATAATTAAAGGCTCATTTATTTGTTTATAGACTACCACATTAATTAGATAGATAAACGCTCAAATTAAATATTTAATTTCTTTTCTTTCTCTTTTTTTTAACCTTTTCTTTTCAAACAATTTCCTTTCCCAGGTTTCCCCTAACAAAAAAGGATTTTTTTTTTTCAGTTTTCCCTAAAAACAATAAAAAAAAATCATTTTTCCAATTACATTTCATGACAGGCCAATAAATGCGCCAAAATTTTCTTAAATATCTATTTAGTTTGTTGATTCGAATTTTTAATTTGAGTTGAGATGTGACTTTATGTGAGAGCTTTTTACTGTATCAAAAAAATTAGATGTGACTGTTTCTGAGAGCTTTTTGCTGTGACAAAATTCGAATTATAAACTCGAATCGGTGAAATGAACGGGTTAAATAATTCAAAAGATTCCTCCTCAACTATAACTCTTATAACAATGTGCCTCTTGATTTTTAAAACAAGACGGGTCATTTATTTTACGCGTTTAAATTTATGATTATGATTATGCTACAATATTTTTTCTTAAAAAAATTTAAACAAAAAACATTCTCGAAAATGAATTTTCTCACAAAATTTAAATTCAGAATTAGAATTCACTGATTTAAATGCGTGAATCTCCTTTTTCTCCTATATAGATATACACATATTTAAATGTTTAATATTAATATTGCTTATAAATGACTATTACCCTTAAATTTAACTAGAAATGCGCTTTTTTTTTTTTTTTTTTTTAAAGAAGACTAAATCATAGAAACACGTTGAAAAGGACTTTAACATATTTAAATTTAGTAGTAGTATTCTTTTATTTTTTTCCTGAAAACTCCTTTATTTTAAAGTTGGTATGTAAAAAAACCGCTTGAATAACAAAAACTAAGAAGAAATTTTAATTATTTGATTAATTAACTTTTTCGTTTTAGTTTGGAGAATTACTTTTACTAATTAATTATGACGTTATTTTCAATAAAAAAGATTTATTGACGTCTTTCCATTTTGTATCTTTTGTTTTAATACTCTTTGAAACAAAGGTGATCTGACTCAATTTATTTAAAGGATAAACCGCCATGAGTTTAGTGCAACACTACCCATTAGCTCAACAAAATGGGATATGAAATATATTGAGTTCTAAATAAAATCCTCTACACTGCATTGTAACCATCTTGATTCCTTACATTATTGTGTTCTTTTGTTTTTTGGAATTTTGTTGCCGTTAGTAAACACTGTAAATAAGAAAAAACAAATATAAGCATGGTCACAAATCACAATAAAGTGGTAAAAAAAAAAAAAAAGAGTCCCCGGCTATTTTGTTGGGAAGACAAAAAAAAAAGTTTTTTATTAAAAAAAATAAACTACTGATAATTTTTTATTTTTAATTTTAAAAAATATATTAAAAAATAT
>NW_010357236.1:0-2207 GCF_000414095.1 Morus notabilis
CATAATATAGCAGTCATATTCACATGAGTAGAAACACTCGACAAGATTACCAAAAACTTAAACAAAAGAAAATACTAAAACTTGAAAACAAAAACTAAAAAGGATGCTATAGATTAACTAATGTGAACAAGAACGTGAAAAAAGCTTTATATATTTGTTTCATTGTTAGAAATCAATTTCACTGATCTTTTCATTAATTGTAGAGTCACAGTTCAACTAATTTGCAGCTATGTTACTCTTCCTTTGTATGCTCTTGTAACGTAGGTATGTATGGATTTACAAAAGCACACGCACACACACATGCTAAAGTTTTATAATTAATTCCCGTTTATGCATGCTGAGTAAGTTACAAAATACGACTGATAGCTTATAAATATGTGCGCATATAATTAGATAGGGTCAAATTTCAAGAGTGCGGTGCTAGAAGAGCACACTGCGAAGGCCATAAGGCAATGGCATGTAGAAGCAAAGCAAAAGAGGAACAAAAATTACACTTCACAATCAACCCACAATGACTATTCTTCTACCACTATAGACCAAATCTTAAATTAGATCCAAAAAATCCACTAAAAAGATCCAGAAAATCCATCAACAAAAGCAGCAAAGTGAAAACAGAGGAAGCAAAATCCTCTTGTGACACACAACAAACTAATCGGCCATAAATCAATCCACTTCCTTGTATGTACACACCACAGAAACGTCAACAAAATAACGAAGAAGTAGGTTGTTGGAAAAACATGAGCAAGAGAAAAATCACACATGCTGCCGTTCGAATATCTCCTATTCCAGGTAATGATATTTACGCACAAATTTGAAAATAAATTGACGATGACATACCCTTACCTGATTCGAGTCCGACGAGGAGATGGAGGACGCCGCCGGCAGAGCTCCAAAGACAGATGTAGTATTTTTTGTAAATCCCTCGTCTGTTTCCTCTCCAGTGAAGGCGATAAATGGCCTTACCTTCGTAGTATCGGCCAAATTGGCACCGAATGTGGAGCTTCCATCGATTACTCACAATCACTCGAGCACTTGAAGCATTTCTCATCAACACTAGAAGAGGGGTCTGCCGTGGGTTGGGATGTGAATGCAAAGAGGAGTCCACAGGGAAGAGGCGTGAAAACTGAAAGAAAAGATAGGAGAAAAAGAAAAAAGCTAGGATGCTCTGCAACCTCACGCGTGAAGTTAACAGAGAAAGCTGGAGATTCTCTGGCCAAGGGAAAAATGGTCGGTAGGAGTACGTTGGGGTAGGAGTTGGTGGAGGTCATTACTCGGGGGGGAGGGCACTGTGCTCTGATTTGGGAATGGGCTGAATCAGGCCCCCCTGATTTTAGAATCAGGATCCAAGTGATCTCAAAAGGCTCTCTTTTGATTACGGGTCAGTTGATAGATTTTGGGCCACCAAATGTGGATTCTCCCACGTGACCCAGAATCCTGAGTCAGAATACAGCTTCCAAACGAGGCCTTCAGTTTTGGGGCCGAGCTAACTTTGTCAGGGTGGGAAAAATTTAACCGGAACACCCCCCACTAAAACCCGCATCAATTCAAAGTGCTCAGGTCAGCTCGGGGTCGGCTCGGCTTGATCCTCGTCTCAGAAAATAATCATTATAGAAGAGTGACAGAGAAAGAGATGACTGTCTGAAACTCTGATCGAAAAAGAGAGTGACTACCAGAGATGGCCACATGTGTTGGTCTCCGAATCGAATCCGGATGCGGAAGTGGGGGGGGAGAGGCGGATCGTGTATAACAAAAATTTCATGAAACCTTTGAGGTACTCTATAGATTATATTAATTTATGCATGAATAAGTTAATCTCATTAATTCATTTATTAAGAACTCAATTAGGAAAAATATGTGGAGCCGACTCGGATGATAACTTGAGTTCTTTGACCTCGAACAATCCTTGCTCCAAAGCTTTGTGTTTAGAAAACTAATGTCTTCCACGTCAATTCTTAGAATCCATGAAGACGTGTGTGTGGGCACACATGAGACAAAACGGGTTACAATAAACACTTGAATTTCCACAAACACCAACGCATGCACGATGTGAAATTTTTGGAGAAAAATTTTTCCTTCACTCTATAGAGAAATTTCGGCCACCTCTAAACTTAAGGCAAAAATTCATTCCGAAAATTGTCTCCCATTCTCTTATTTATATAGTAGAAGTCAAACTTCTGGAAGGAATACAATCTCTATCTCTAAGATAA
>NW_010357237.1:0-2011 GCF_000414095.1 Morus notabilis
TAATAGTCCTTCTGGGGATGCTATCAAATACATTCCTAGCATGTAAACCAACTATCTTGCGATGTGAATTCCACCACCCTAGAAATTCATTACGCTTTACGGTTCTCTTAATTGTTCACGCAAGTCATGTTACTATTGTTAGATGTCGCATGCACCTTACTATTGCCAAAAAGCACCAAGCCCGCGCAGTGGGGTGCCAAGTGGCTGGGGTGAGTTAAAAACTAACATTTTTATTTATGTTTTATATTCTAAAATTAATATATGATTTTTAGGAATTAATGCAACAAGCAGCACCTTTTTTTGATGAATATTCTATTTTTTAATGATTTTCCCTCTTTTTCGTCTTTGAAAAATAAAATAAGATAAAAACAACGTCAAAAAGTTCTAAAATTTTACAGACACGATCCTTACATTATTATGAGCATGCGTGTAAAAAATGTCATCAACTTATGAAAAAAGAAAACGCTGCCAAAAAGTCTCCATCTGGCGTAGTGTGGCGTCCAGGGGCTGAGATGAGTCAAAAATGCACATTTTTATTTATATTTTGCGTTCTAAAACTAATACATGATTTTTAAGAATTAATGCAATAAACAACACCATTTTCTGGTGAATATTCTACTTTTTATGAATTTCTATATTTTTTAGCTTTTAAAAATAAAATAAAATATAATAAAAATGACGTCATTTTTTTATCTGAAAAACAACGTCGTTTTCTGAAAAAGACATGGGTCTAAATGGGCCAGACCATCTACGCATGTAATTTTCAATTTTTTTATTTTTATTTTTATTTTTGAATTTTTAAACAAGTTAACAAATATTTAAGTTTGAATAGTCAACAGAAATATGAAAAGGGATACTTTATTTACGATTACCTCATTAAATAAAAACCTTTCTAGGGAAAACCCACTAGAACAAAACCTTGGTAAGGAGAAAAGAGAACAATTAGGATAATTATACATAAGATGTTTACAATATTACTAAAAAAAAGAAAAAAAAAACATTAAGATATTATGGGCCTAGATGGGCCGGCCACTCATGAGCCAAGGCGGGCCGGCCCATCATGGGCCAAGACAGGCTAGCCCAGCCCAGTATGGCCCATGATTTTTCATGGGCCGTGTCAGGCCGGCCCGTGGGCCGATATATGTTGGCCCAGCCCAGTCCACTAATATTTGTGGGCTGGGCCGTGCCTTGAATAGTGACGGCCCGTCCTGGCCTGGCCTGTCACTATGACATGATGGGCATAGGCCAGCATGTTTATGATTTTCCCTATTTTTCGTCTTTGAAAAATGAACACATGATTCTAAAATTAACATTTTTGATGAATATTCTATTTTTTATAATTTTCTCTACTTTTCGTCTTTGAAAAATGAACACATGATTCTAAAATTAACATTTTTGATGAATATTCTATTTTTTATAATTTTCTCTACTTTTCGTCTTTGAAAAATGAACACATGATTCTAAAATTAACATTTTTGATGAATATTCTATTTTTTATAATTTTCTCTACTTTTCGTCTTTGAAAAATAAAATAAAAATGATGTCAAAGCATTTTAAAATTTTGTAGACACGATCCTTACATTATTCTGAGACTGCCTACAAAAAATGGCATTGAATTGTGAAAAAGAAAACGCTGCCAAAAAGTACACGGCCCGCGTAGTGCGGCGCCAGGTGGCCGGGATGACTTAAAAATTAACATTTTTATTTATGTTTCACATATTAAAATTAATATATGATTTTTAGGAATTAATGCAACAAGCGGCACCATTTCTTGATGATTATTCTATTTTTTAATGATTTTCCCTATTTTTTGTCTTCGAAAAACAAAATAAAATAAAAAATGATGTCAAAAAGTTCTAAAATTTTACTAAGATGATCCTTACATTATTCTAAGGATGCGTGCTAAAAATGGCATCAAATTATGAAAAAAGATAACGTTGCCAAAAAGTCTCCCACTGGCGTAGTGAGGCGCCCAGGGGCTGGGTGTTGGGAATAGTGTCCTAGAAGCATG
>NW_010357238.1:0-317 GCF_000414095.1 Morus notabilis
ACAACTTTTGGTGTCGTAATGGGGCCCATCCGCCGTTAGATCGATGCTTAATTCACGATCTACGACTACCACGGGAACGGCGAAAAGTTTTGGTGTCGTAACGGTGCCCATAACCGATAGATCTATTCTCTCTTCGCACTCAACAACCCCCACGGGAACGGCGATAACTTTTGATGTCGTAACGGGGCCCATCAGCCGTTAGATCGAACCTCTCGTCGCGATCTACATCTACCACGTTTTCAGCGAAAACTTTTGGTGTCCTAACGGGGCCCATCGGGCGTTAGATCGAAGCTCTCTTCGCGCCCTACAACCGTCAC
>NW_010357238.1:9050-9467 GCF_000414095.1 Morus notabilis
TCTCTTCCCCCTCTACAACCGCCACGAATTTAGTGACAACTTTTTGTGTCGTAACGGGGCCGGCCCATCAGAGGTTATATCGAAGCTCTCTTTGCGCTCTTCCACAGCCACTAGAATGGCGACAACGTTTGGTGTCGAAATGGGAGCCATCAGCCGTTAGATCAAAGCTCTCTTCGCCCTCTACAACCGCCACAAAAACCGTGACAAATTTTTGTGTCGTAACGGGCCCCATTAGCCGTTAGATCGAAGCTATCTTCACAATCTACATTGGCCAAAGGAACACTCAAAACTTTTGGGGTGTAATAGCGCCCATCAACCGATAGATCTAGTCTCTGTTCGCGCTCTACAATCACCACGGGAACGGCGAGATCTTTTGGTGTCGTACGGGGCCCATCATCCGTCATATCGAAGCTCTCT
>NW_010357239.1:0-690 GCF_000414095.1 Morus notabilis
CCGCCTACAAGTTTGTTGTTGTTCAAATGATTTTTCTTAAAAAATCACATATAGATCCTACAACTTCTTCATCATGATGAAATTCTGGTTATCATAAAATTATTTTTCATGTTTTCTTGAAAAAATCTCAAAAAACTGAAAAATCGTATATTGTCACGTTAGGTCCGGTCAACCGGTGACAGAGCAGTTATACTCAACTGGTGGACCGCCTTACACTAACCAGTCGACCGGTGAGGTCGACCGGTACCTGTGCCACAGTAACCCAGATTTTCAGAAATCAAAGCAGTTTTTCAATTTATTCAAAAAACACGAAATAATTTTATAAACCAAGGAAAATTAGATACCTTCATCTTCAAGATCCATCTTCAAGATCCTTGATAAATCTCCTCCAAGAATTTTTACATAAAAATTCCTATACCGTTTTCCGGTTTACAAAATTTCTAATAAAGAAAATAAAATGAACCCTAACGGCGATGATAGGCCGCTTATCTAATTACATTGTAATGAACAAATTCCTATACAACCATTCTAAACTCTAAGGAACCATAACCAGTAAAAATTAAATAATGAATAATCATTGATAATTTATAAATAATAATCAATAATAATTATTTAATCATTCATTCACCATATATTCATGATAACAACATAATATAGAAACCCTAGAGTGCCATCTCTCTAAAATATCAA
>NW_010357239.1:1331-1574 GCF_000414095.1 Morus notabilis
TCTTCACTAACCGGTCGACCGGACCGGTCGACCTGTGACCGGTCTACCCAACCGGTCGACCTGTCTGCACTGACGAAAGTTGTTTTTCCTAGTTTTTCAATACGGGAAACTTGCATAAAGCCTCAATTTTGCTTCAAGCAACCCAATAGAGAAATTGCCTGATCAAAACAGTCATATAACAGTCTTCCCATATAAAACGACTCTTAAAACAATAATTCAACCAATTTATCTAGAATTAATTTA
>NW_010357240.1:0-1411 GCF_000414095.1 Morus notabilis
TATATATATATATATATATATATAGTCATTAACAACAACCACTTGATCAGTAGTGTAGTATATTTTTAGATATGTCCCCTTTTCTTGTCACTTTTTGTGTCCTCCAATAATAACATGATGCATCAATTAACATATTATTCTAATTGATAATATGATTTCTTAATTGATGTGATATGATATTTTAATCGACATGACATTTTAAGTAACCTGTCATGATATTATTAAAAAGATACGAAAGGTGACAAAAATGAAGGGACACAAGAAGTCATTAGAAATCTTAACCATTTGTACGTGTTAGACATCTCACCATCCAAAACCAAACTCTAGGGCTCTATAGGCAGCCAGGTAACATTCAGGTGTATGAAACTTTGGTACGGCCCACAAAGATTGTATTGTTATCCCTATGATTCCCTTTTGACTCTCCTGAAAGGGATACACAAGAAGCTTACATTAAATTGTCATTTTCTAATATTATATATACACACGCTCGTTATTATTTCCGTATATATTATAATCTCTTCTTTAAACAATATTTATTTGTTTGAAACAAATACGTTCGGTTTCAATTATATGACACGCACATATATATACATATATACATAACTTATATCAATACATAAAGATAATTACTGACCAGGTAGTTCTTCCTATACGAGTCTACAGCTTTCGCATGAGCAAGAATTAACTGGTGAATCACAATGTAAGGTTCTGTTCCGGAGTTCCTACTAATGCAATTTCCATAATAACGAGAACATCGACCAGGTGCGAATGTACCAAATTCATACCCATTGGTAGTAAAAATAATTGGCTCATTAAAGGTAATCCACTTTTTCACTTTATGGCCGAATGTTTTGAAGCAAAAATCCGCATAATCGAGATAATCATCCCTACAAATTAATAAAAAATAAGATAAAACAATTAGCATAATGATAATTTCCTTGGCACTGTCTTGATCCATACATAAAATATAAATATCGATCCAAAGATGCATAAATGATGGCTTACACAAACTTCGGGCTCAAGAATCCACCATATTCATCTTCTAGGGCTTGAGGCAAATCCCAGTGGAATATAGTCACTATTGGTTCGATGCCTACTTATCAATAAACAAAATTCAAATAAAAACAAATTATCAAAGGAAACCAAACTAGTCAGAACAAGAATTCCCAAAACCATGTTATGAGTAAAATACGCTGAATGCTTAAAAGTTATGAAATTAACCCTCGTGTATAAGCGTTTCTATGAGACTTGTGTAAAATTGGACTCCCTTGTGATTTACGTCTCCTTTACGTCCATCTAAAATCAAAATTAAGCTTCATTATATTTTGAGAGAAAAATTTGATAACTTTTATCTTGAAAGCATAAATATACATATATAAGTGTTTGTATATATATATATATATATATATAT
>NW_010357241.1:0-224 GCF_000414095.1 Morus notabilis
AATTATTTAGTTAAAGATTAATTGTCAAAAATTAATTATATAACATATTTATAATAAAACAAGTAATAATAGGTTATTAAATAAATAATAAATAATTAATATATCAATCATATGTTATGTTTGTTATGTTAATTATAATCTATTGATTAGTAAATAGTTGATAAATGAAAAATAAATAGTAAATACTCAATTAATAATTAATATTAAATTATAATTATCAATAT
>NW_010357242.1:0-1645 GCF_000414095.1 Morus notabilis
TTATTTAGGATTATTAATCAAGGGTATTTTTGTCAAAATACAATTTTTTTAATTCCATTCCATTATCAACCAAACAGCATAATCCTCATTCATGTGTTGATTCCATAACTCCAATCAAACAATGGAATCAATTTATGATTCCAACGCATTCCAATTTCATTCCCATTACCATTCCCATTACCATTTCGTCACTGTAACCAAACGCACCTTAAGATCAAATCGAGACAGAGTTAGATTTACGTAAGGCACGGCGGTAGGAAAGTTTGTTCCTTTATTACACTGCATTTCAATTTTCTTTATGGTAACGAGTTTTATAATCTTTATGTTCCCTGCTCACATATTCATAATTTTCTTTATATTGCTTAACTTAAGATAATATCCATTTTTTATCCGTGTTAAGCAAAAAAAAAAAAAAAACTATTACTACATGTGGGAGGTTAGAAAACTTCCTGGAAGAAGTGGGTGTGTGAAGAAGGAGTAAAATGTGTTAATAGATAGTTGGGTAAAAAATAACGTGGAGATAATCTTTTAGAGAGAAAAGTAACTAATTTTATTTAAATAATAAAAAAAAACGTAGGTTGCTTCAAAAATGCCTATATATGCATATAGGGAACGAAAAACAAAAACTTTTGGTGCAACGTGTGTGCAGAAGAGAACAGAGAGAAAGGAACGAAAAAGAAAAAATAAAAGTGTGTGTCTGCAGGTGAGGGGGCGTAACAAAAAAAAAAAGTAGAAAATTTGTCATTTACTCATCTATCTTAATCTATATTTTGTCAGCCAGATTCACGACTAAAACATACGGGTTGTAAACTTTTGAATTTAGTTAAAATTATAAGGTTGTAAGTTTTAAAATCTCTAAAAAAAAACTTATAAAATTATAAGATTGTAAAATTTAAAATCTCTAAAAAATTAAATAGAGTTATAAATTTTAGAACTTTACAAAATTATGGGATTGTAAAATTTAGAATCTCTAAAAAATTAAATAAAGTTGTAAATTTTTGAACTCTACAAAATTATGAGGTTGTAAAATTTAAAACCTCTAAAAAAAAAGTCTGATCATTATGATGTAGCCTACAAATATACACATGTATATATACATATGTGTGATAAATCTAACTATGATGGTACGATTCAAAATATTACTATAATTTTGAGTCTGACTCAGAAAGTGCAGTCCAAAACAAAATTAATGGCCATTTACGTAAGATCTCTTCGTTTCCTGTAAATAAAAAAAAAAAAAAGGAGTAAAAATCAGTCAAAGAACTAAAACGAGAAAAACAACGGAAAGGCTAAATAAAAAAATTTACCTTCAACAACGTGTTTTTGTTCTTTTGGCTGAAAGGCAATCTCTTTCTTTTTTATTTGGAATTGGACAATGGCTTTGCAATTAAAGTTTTGTCAGAAGAAATATGATTTGATGCAAAAAAAATCATATATGAATACATCACACACATATATATATGTGTGTGTAAGTATATATGAAAGAGGAGACTGAGAAGACGCTGACATGCGTTTTCTACAAACGTCTGCAAAGAAAATAATATATACATATATGCATATCATTTATATATACCATTTATATATATATATATATATGTTTTCTACAAACGTCTGCAAAGAAAATAATATATACATATATGCATAT
>NW_010357243.1:0-512 GCF_000414095.1 Morus notabilis
AGTTTTGAGCGTTCCTTTGGCCATTGTAGATTGCGCAGAGAGCTTCGATTTAACGACTAATGGGGCCCGTTACGACACAAAAAATTATCACGATTTCATAGCGGTTGTAGAGGGCGAAGAGAGCTTTGATCTGACAGATTATGGGCTTCGTTAAGACACCAAAAGTTTTCACCAAAAACGTGGCAGCTGTAGATCGTGAAAAAAGGTTCGATCTAACTGGTGATGGGCCCCGTTACGACACCAAAAGTTTCACCATCCCCGTGGCAGTTGTAGATCACGAAGAGAGCTTCGATCAAACCGCTGATGGGCCCCATTTCAACACCAAAAGTTGTCACCGTTCCCATGGCGGTTGTAGGGCGCGAAGAGAGCTTCGATCTAACGCCCGATGGGCCCCGTTAGGACACTAAAAGTTTTCGTCGAAAACGTGGCAGCTGTAGATCGTGAAAAAAGGTTCGATCTAACTGGTGATGGGCCCCGTTACGACACCAAAAGTTGTCGCCGTTCCCGTGGCG
>NW_010357244.1:0-204 GCF_000414095.1 Morus notabilis
TAGATCGCGAAGAGAGGTTCGTTCTAACGGCTGATGGGCCCCATTACGATAACAAAAGTTGTCCTCATTTCCGTGCCATTCGTAGATCGCGAAGAGAGCTTCTTCGATCTAATGGCTGATGGGCCCCGTTACGACTCCAAAATTTGTCGCCCTTCCCGGGGCGGTTGTAGAGTGCGAAGAGAGCTTCGATCTAACGGCTGATGG
>NW_010357244.1:737-954 GCF_000414095.1 Morus notabilis
GTAGAGTGCGAAGAGAGCCTCGATCTGACGGATTATGGGCCCCGTTACGACAGCAAAACTTTTCGCCGTTCCCCTGGCGGTCGTAGCTCGCGAAGAGAGCATCGATCTAATGGTTGATGGGGCCCGTTACGACACCAAAAGTTTTGCCGTTCCCGTGGCACTTGTGGTTCACGAAGAGAACTTCGACCAAACTGCTGATGGGCCTCATTTCAACACC
>NW_010357245.1:0-534 GCF_000414095.1 Morus notabilis
GATGAAAACAAGTGAATTTTGGCCCAAAAAATTGGGTTGGTGGGCTATAACCTGGCATGATTGTAGAGCTTGAAAATAGCTTCAACTTGGTATATTATAGGCCCAGTAACGATATCTAGATAAAAAGTTTTGGTCGTTTTCAGTCACAGTTCTCCAATTTTTTTGCTCTGAAACTGATGAAAACAAGTGAATTTTGGCCCAAAAAATTGGGTTGGTGGGCTATGCCCTACCATGATTGTAGAGCTTGAAAATAGCTTCAATTTGGTATATTATTAGCCCAGTAATGATATGTAGAGAAAAAGTTATGGCCGTTTTCATTCACAGTTCTCCGATATTTTTTCTCTGAAACTAATGAAAACAAGTGAATTTTTGCCCTAAAAATTGGGTTGGCCTGCTACACCCTAACATGATTGTTGAGCACGAAACGAGCTTCGATTTGGTTTATTATGGGCCCAATAACGATTTATAGATAAAAAGTTATGGCTATTTTCCGTCAGAGTTCTCTGATTTTTTTCCTCCGAAACTGATGAAAAC
>NW_010357246.1:0-501 GCF_000414095.1 Morus notabilis
CTGCCACGGGAACGGCGAAACTTTTGGTGTCGTAACGGGGGTCATCAGCCGTTAGATCTAAGCTCTCATCGCGATCTACGAATGGAGCGAGAACGGTGAAAACTTTTGGTGTCGTAATGAGGCCCACAATTCATGAGATCAAAGCTCTCTTCGCCCTCTACAACCGCCATGAAACCGCGACAATTTATTGTGTTGTAATGGGCCCCATTAGCTGTTAGATCGAAGCTCTCTTCGCAATCCACAATGGCCAAAGGAACGCTCAAAACTTTAGTTGTGTAACGGCGCCCATCAACTGATAGTTCTATTCTCTGTTTGCGCTCTACAACCACCACGAGAACGGTGACATCTTTTGGTGTCGTAACGGGGCCCATCATCCGTCATATCGAAGCTCTCTTCGTGCTCTACAACTAGGGCCGGCAATATGGGTCACGACACGATGACACGACTCGAAAATGACACGAATTTTGCGGGTTAGGTTGAGAAAAAAGAGGTTCGGGTCAG
>NW_010357247.1:0-1691 GCF_000414095.1 Morus notabilis
GATTGCTGCAGCAATTGAGAGGCGAATAGAGCAGGCCTAAAAATGGGAGTAATATTTTGCTGCAGCATCGTGCAGCATCGCATGGCATTGCGACTCTTAACAAGAAGTCAAGGGGTTTAAATAGGACGGCGTCGTTTTGGCAGTTATTAGAGCAGAATGTCAGCCATTTAAAACGACGGCGTTTTGGGCTTAAATTCAAATTGCCCAAATTCAAATCCCATTTGATCCCTCATTTCAGAAAATCCCCCTTCTTCATTTCCCCTACCCTAGTTTTTTTTATCCCCCTCATTTTCTACCCAGAACCGCCGCTGATCTCTCCCACCGCCTAGCCCAAGAAAAACGTCCACTCCTGAAATCACCTTCACCATGGGCAAGAAGAGCTTTGCCAAGCGGCCTTTCTCCTCGAATCGACAGGATCCAGCCATAGACAAAGCGGCGGCAACAGATCCTTCTTCATCGACTAGGCAAGTCTCAGTAATTCGCAAATTCGTTGATAATGCGGCAGAAAAAAGGGGCTCATTGCTATCCAGGCCTTTGATGATGCCGTCGAGGATTCAGCCCCCAAAGCTGATAATGGCACCACTAGTGGTGCTAAGCAGGGTGAGCCACCAATTGCTGAAGCCCCCGATGTAGCAGCCCCTTCATCGTCTCGCGGAAAGAAAAAGGGTAAAGAAGCAGCCACTGAACCGCCACCAAGGCGACGCTCACTACGCAACCCACTAAATTGGAAGTGGAGAGAATGACGCACACTTGAGGGAGTTTTCTTTTACTTCCACTCTATACCAAAAAAAAAAAATTTATATAATCTCTTGTTTATAGTGGGTTATTTTTGTGTTTTGTGCAGTGAGGACACTGCCCCCCTCTAAGTTTGAGGGGGTGTTTTCTATTTTCAGGATTTTGTGTTTTCATTTTTATTTGTTTTTGTTTCTTTTTGTGTTGGCTGTTTGTTGTTACTGTTTAGAACTTGCAATTTTTTCTATTATTTTAGTTTAGTGTTCTCTGGTTTTGTTGGTTTAGTGGTTAGCCTCAGGATGCTTAATGATGATATAGTTGTTTGAACGTCTTGAAAATTTTGGGATTTATTGGCATGAATGACTCATTAGGGATGTTTATTGTGGATTAGGAATGTTTATTGTGGACTAATTTCCAGGAAAGATTCATTCCCCATTTATAACACTTTGAACTGTGGATAGTAATTTGAGAAGAACTTAGGAAATTCTAAACTTTGGGAGGCTTAAGGTTTTAGAACTGGTTTAAAGAATCCCTTGAGGCAACAGTTAGGAAGCCAAGCAGTTTGGAGGAGCTAGGATTGGGTAGAAAGAATTCAGTTTGGGGGAGTTAAAAAAAAGAGAATAAATACGAGTTAAAAGTAGAATTTAAGTTGAAACACTCCTTTGGTTTTGAGCTGCTGAGTAAGTAGGAGTAACATGTGCCCCATGTGTACTTTTGCGTAAAAAGGTAGTTTAAATCATGAGTTTTGCTATGGCAGCTCTGAAGCATAACCTTGTTGAGTAACCGGGTGCCTTCATCACCAATGTTGGCATTCGCGTCAAAAGATAAGAGTTATGTGAAGAGTTTTTGACAAAAAAATAAAAATAAAAATAAATAAAAATAAAATAGAGAAAGAGAAGAAAGAGAATAAACCCTCCCCCTAGACTACCCAATTTCTGGTGAATTCTAAGTAATTGGTA
>NW_010357247.1:2538-6722 GCF_000414095.1 Morus notabilis
GGAAAAGGAAACCACCTCCATTTCTCTGATCAAGTGCCAGCTCCAGTACTGGAAAGAAGAAGAAGGAAACATCACAGGGTGTTGAACGTAAAGGAAGACCCATTGTGGATGAAGGAAGCATTTAGAAGAAACCTTGGAAAAGGGGGATTCTGATTCTCCTCTCTTCACCTTAGTTTTTCTTACTCTCATTGCTCTGTTTTACTTTGTTAAAGAATATTTACGTTTCTCTATAAATCTGAACTCGAATCCATATATAACTCTATGAGATTATGATTTGCTGGCTGAGATTGTTGAGTTGTTTAATATTGAAATGTTAGTTGATGTTGAATGGATCTGATGATTATTTCTTTGTTTATTCAAGTGAGCTAAATTTGTGCCTTAACTGTGATTGGGAAATCATAAGAGGGGAGTATAGCTTTGATTAAATCTGGGAAGATTTAGTTGAGTGGACGCAGCTTGAATAGTGCAGGTTCTTAGATCTTGTTTTCGATTTTTGTAGGAATATATTGTGTCTTGCATAACCATATGATTTAGAGCTTCATTCTCTGATTTTAGAGTCTAGATTTGCAAAGGGATTTGTGGGATTTAGCTTTAAGATCAGTAGACAGAGGATTGGAAAATCCCTGGTTTAGTAAATCTGGTTAACAGGAAATAGTCGTTGCCGTCCGTTGCTGCAGCATCGCACAGCATTGTTAGGAGATAGTTTAGCAATTGTGAGCCACGCACAATGACTTTGGCCAATTTTATTTGCACATTTTGTTATTAATTAGTTTTATCTTTGTTGTTCATTTTCTTACAGTCAAATTATTATTAGTTTTTAACATCTTAAAATCAACTTTAGTTTTCTTCTTAAAGACTTGAATAGAATTAACTTAGCAATTTGATTTCAAAAACACTCAATCCCTGTGAGACGATACTTGGTTATTCATCATTTTACTACTTGTTGACTCGTGCACTTGCGAGATTCTAGATTCACAATCATAGGCAACACAAACTAAGGCTCTGATGCCAAAATGTTAGAATTTCTTAATGATCTAAACATGCTCTTAACAATCCTAAATAGCAATTAGATCAAATGCGAAATAAATATATCGGATCGAAACACACCTCCCGCCATTGTTGTTTTCACTCACTCAAGGTTATGAAAAGTGTCTGATTCGGTTAAGGCTCTTCTAAACCTCACTCAATCTCTCATTGATGGTGCATAACTCGAATGAATGGAGATTGCAGGCTCAGGGACCAAACCGAGTATGCTCTATCCTCTCTTATACACTCTGCCCATTACAGAGTGCTTTGTGGACGTGCACCGGCAGTGGGCAACGTGGGCATCCAAGGATCGTGATTTTGAACATGGTTAAGCACGTTTCTGATTGATGGAAGAATGTGGACCACATTCTGTACAAAACTTTTGGTTGGTTACCGAAGTTAAAAGGGAAAAAATCCAACAAAAATTTGAGCAAAATTTTTTTGCATTTATCTTTTTTTTTTTTTTTTATGGAAATCAAGTTTAAATAATGACCAAAGATTTTTAAAATTATCAGAATGGCCTTTTTAAAATATTACCATGACTGAATTCGAATTTCCTTCTTCCTTATTCACATAATAAGAGAGTAGACGTTGATGAAGGCTTCAATTATGATACTTAATAATTAGAAAAAAAAAAAAAAAAAAAACAGACAGAACGCTTGGAAAATGAGTTTTCATGAGAGAAACTATTGGTTCAGCTTTTTTTTTTTTTGTGGAAAATAGTAGAAAATAGGCCAATATGAAAAGCTTAAGAAAGTATATAGGCCAATTTTTAGTTATAGAAATTAATAGGCTATAACTTGTCAAGTTATGGTTCATAACCAGATAAGTTATGGACAAACTTGTCAAGTTATGGTTCATAGTCAGACAAGTTATGGACAATTATAGACAATAACTTGTGAAATTATGGTTCATAACCAGACAAATTATGGACAAAAATAATAATTTGGCATATTTATTAACTTATGTAAACTATTGACCTATTAATTTTACTTCATCTCAAGTCTTGGCCTATTTCCCTCTTTCTCCTTTTTTTTTTTTTTTTTCTCTTTGCTAGCATATGCTACTGGTTTTTTCTTCACGCCATTAAAGCTTCTTAAAAGCTCTGTTCAAAACAAACGTGATTCATTTTATTTTGAGAAGCTTGAAATATTCATTAAGAGAATAATTTTGGTATACGTTCAAATGGAAAGATTTAACTAAAAAATAGGAAAGGAAATCTTTTTAAGAAACCTTTTTTTTTTTAAATATGGAAAAACATGAGGTGTATATAATAGTGTTTATCAAATTATATGAGATTTTAATTTTAAAATAAAATTTTAAATATATTGGGGTGCCTTAATAAAAACTTGAGGTGTCGATAAACTTAAAGTGTCATATTAACAGTGCAAATAACATCATTTCATTCTAAATATGAATGATATGTATTAGTAATGTTTTAATTAAAGATTTCAAATGTTAATTTAATTTATTACGAACATCATTTTGATTATTATCCTTAAATATTATCCTCTCGCATATAACATTTATATAAAATATTTAAGATCACATAAATAGTCATAGAATTTTCTGTTGGGATTTGTTTCCCAATTTGTGTATTGATTGTAATCGGATTTGATTGGCATTATTTTGGGAATGTTTTGCTGGGATGATTGCGTTTGGAAATGTCTTTGCAGCTGGCAAGTTTCCTTTGGCAGGTTTCAAAAAATTCAAAAACTTGTTTTAGTTTCTATTTTTCTAAGTCATCTATTGATTCAAAGATGGAAAATTGATTTGATTGAGATTTCATAGCTGGATGATCTTCCTCTGCCTCCTAAGAACGTGTCCATGTTCATATATCAGTTTTGGGAAGATTTCAAAATTAAAAGAAGATTGATTCATCTGGTTTTGGAAAGTTGGCCGTAACAGCTATGTTGCAATGTTGTTGCAACAAGATCTGCAACATATGTGGTTCAGCGAATTAATTGAAGATGTGTCAAGCTATTCACAGCTTGCTTATTTATTAAAAGTATTCCTTAAGTCTTTGTACGCCTCTTGATGAGTTTTTACTAGGTTGTGAGATAGGAGTGAGCACTTGTATTGAGAGAGATGATTTGAGTGTTTTTCGGGAGAAAAACTTAGTTGGAGGTAGTGCTGGAAGTTCAGGTCGGTGGGCTGCCCGAAGCCTGAATTTTTTCGGGCTCGGGCGGGCAAGCCCATCTCCCCCCGCCTAAGCTAGATTTTCGGGTTCGGGCTCGGGCAGCCCGAATTTGACACTGACTCTCTTGCCCGCCGCCGTCTAATCGCCCTATACCGCCGTCCGCCAGAATTTTTTTGAATTTTTCGACCATGCCCGACCCGCCCGAATTGCCCGACCTGAAAATTAGCCTAAAACCCCGAATTTTGCCCAAAACCGCCCGAAAATATTAGTTGCTACAAATTGGAGAATTCCGAGAATCGAACTCGGGACCTCTCACACCCAAAACAAGAATCATACCACTAGACCCAATGCCCATATTTGTTATTTAAATTTTTAACTTTTTAATTAAGGTAAACACACAATTCCTTAATAGAAAGAGCAAATTCCTATTTTAGCAGTTTAATATTTCAGTTTTCACATTCTTGACCCTTTTTTATAATCAATCACATGATAAAATGATTCCTCAAAAAACAATATACACAAGGAAAGAAACACATTGCCATCACGTTTTTATTATTTTTTATTTTTAAAAAGTGTTGTTTCTATATAATGCCGGTTTTGTTCTTATAGATACTCGTGTTTTTCTATTCTATATCACTCTTCTTTCTATCTTTATCTATTTTTCTGTTCACAATCTCTCCTCATCCTCTTAATTATCCTCTTTTTTCTTCAACTTTCTTCACTCTCTTTGTGACTCTATATCAAAGTAACTTTCTACTTGCATACCAAAGTAAATTGATAATTTATCAAAAGTCACTCAATGATTAGTTTGGTTTAATAACTTCATCGCTATTTGATGATCTCTATTTTAAAAGACCAGTCACTCAATGTTGAAGCCTTAGTTTGCATTAAGGATTGGGATCGGACTGATCAACATTTACAAGATACAATTTCACCGGCAAGCTAATAATGGATCGATGAATTTAATCAATTAACATTTAATATTGAAGACGATCCTTTAGCTTTAAATTAAATTGTA